>NC_142435.1:120945757-121248787 GCF_059453495.1 Arachis ipaensis | reverse complement strand
AGACAAAAAGGTAAAAGTTGTTAGGTCAGATAGAGGTGGTGAATATTATGAAAAACATAATGAAACAGGACAATGTCCTGGTCCATTTGCAAAACTTCTAGAAAGACATGGCATATGTGCACAATACACAATGCCATACACACTGCAACAAAATGGTGTGGCAGAAAGGCGTAATCGAATGTTAATGGATATGGTTAGAAGTATAATGAGCAATTCTTCTTTACCCAAATTCTTGTGAATGTATGCATTAAAGACTGCCATATATTTGCTAAATAGAATTCCTAGTAAAGCTGTTCCAGAGACTCCTTTTGAGTTATGGACTAATAGGAAACCTAGTTTACGACATTTACATGTTTGGGGTTGCCCAGCAGAAGTAAGAATATTTAATCTACAAGAAAAGAAATTAGATTCTCGAATAGTGAGTGGCTATTTTATTGGCTATCCAGAGAAGTCTAAAGGGTATATTTTTTATTGTCCAAACCACAGTCCAAGAATTGTAGAAACTGGTAATGCAAAATTCTTTGAAAATGGTGAAGTTAGTGGGAGTGAAAATCATCAAAATGTAGAAATAAAGGAAATTAAAGGTAATGTTCCTATACATGTTAGTGATCCTTTATCTACACCTACTCAAAGAGTTGTTCCAACTATTGTTGAACACATTAATAGTGATGAACAAAATTTAAATGATAATGCTCCCAATGAAGAAACTAACTCACAAATATCAGAAAGAAATGAGTCTCAAGAAATACCATTGAGGAGATCTCAAAGGGAAAGAAAGTCAGCTATTCCAAGCTATTATGAGACTTATTTACAAGAAGAAGATATTAAAATATCTAAAGATCCAGTTTCATTTACACAAGCCATAAATAGTGATGATTCAGAAAAATGGATTGATGCCATGAAAGAAGAGTTAAAATCCATGGAAGATAACAAAGTTTGGGATATTGTTGCATTGCCAGAAGGTGCTAAATGTATTGGTTGTAAATGGGTCTTCAAAGTTAAGCGAGACTCAAAGGGCAATGTTGAACGATATAAAGCTAGACTTGTTGCTAAGGGTTTTACTCAAAAGAATGGTGTTGACTATAAAGAAACATTTTCACCTGTTTCTAAGAAATATTCATTGCGTATCATTATGGCACTTGTGGCTCATTATGACTTAGAGTTACATCAAATGGATGTAAAAACTGCCTTTCTGAATGGTAATCTTGATGAAGAAGTTATATGGATCAACCTGAAGGTTTTTCAACTGAAGAAAAAGGTCGTATGGTGTGTAAGCTTAAGAAATCAATATATGGACTAAAACAAGCCTCACGACAATGGTATATTAAGTTTAATAATACCATTCTATCTTTCGGTTTTGAAGAAAATATTGTTGATGTATGTATATACCAAAAGGTCTGTGGGAGTAAGTTTATCTTTCTAGTCTTATATATTGATGATATTTTGCTTGCAACAAATAATTTGGGAATGTTGCGTGAGACTAAAGAATATCTTTCTAGAAACTTTGAAATGAAAGATATGGGAGAGGCATCCTATGTGATAGAAATTAAAATTTTTCGTGATAAATCACAAGGATTGTTAGGATTGTCTCTGAAGGCCTATATAAATAAAGTTCTAGAGAGGTTCAACATGGAAAAGTGTTCTGCAGGAATTGCACCAATTCAAAAAGGGGATAAATTTAGTCTTATACAATGCCCAAAAAATGATATAGAATGGAAGCGAATAGAAGGAATTCCATATAGTTTTGTAGTGGGAAGTCTTATGTATGTGCAAACTTGCACAAGACTGGACATTAGCTTTGCAGTAGGAATGCTTGGAAGGTATCAAAGTAATCCTGGAATGGATCATTGGAAAGTTGCAAAGAAGGTTTTAAGATATCTTCAAGGTACAAAGGATTATATGTTCATGTACAAAAGGTCTAGCCAATTAGAAGTAATTGGTTATTCAGATTCAGATTTTGGTGAATGTGCTGACAAAAGAAAGTCTACATTTGACTACTTATTCTTATTTGGAGAAGCTGCCATATCATGGAAAAGCTCCAAGCAAAGCGTTGTGGCAACATCTACTATGGAGGCAGAATTTGTAGCATGTTTTGAAGCTACAAATCAAGCTTTATGGCTGCGAAATTTCATTTCAGGACTTGACATTGTTGACTCAATTGCTAGGCCATTGAAAATTTATTGTGATAATTCTGCAGCAGTATTTTTCTCAAAAAATGATAGATATTCTAAAGGTTCCAAGCATATGGAAATAAAGTACTTTGGCGTTAAGGAGGAAGTTCGGAAACAAAGAGTGTCCATAGAACATGTTAGAACAAAACTTATGATTGTTGATCCATTGACTAAAGGATTGCAACCAAAGACATTTAAGGAACATGTACATAGAATGGGTCTTGGTTCTTCTGAATGATGCTAACACTCTTAGCTCACTATGTTTATTTATGTGTTTTCTGAACATTGATAGTTTGTTGTTTCTAGTTAAAGTAATATTATTGTATGAGTTATAACATAATGATCTAGAAACTTTATGGGACCGATATAAAATTGTGTTATTTATGTAGCTTGTGTAGTAAGATGCTAGTGGTTGTAATATATGGAAAGAAATGTGTTTCATATTAAATGCATGACTACCATAACTCACACAAAGTATTTTACCATATTAAAGTAATTATGTAATGTGTGAGAATATGATTACACTTAGGCCAAGTGGGAGAATGTTGGAAGTTTATTGTAATTTAAACTTTTGTTGTGACCTAATTGTAATTATCTATAAACTATTAATGATTTAATCTCAACCGTTAATTCTAATGTTTGATGGACGCATTAGATTTAAAGATAATAACACATAAAAGGTGGTCCTCTCTCTGCCTCAAAACACACGACGTCTTTATAGTTTTCACTCACTGAAAATACTGTGAAACTGCCATCTTGATGAACGTCTGAAAGAAAGGAAAGAGAGAGAAACCAATTTTGAAGTTCAACTCTATCATAACCAAAACTCATTATGGCAACCAATCCAAGTATGAAGATCACAACTTTTAAGATCCTAAGTAATGCTTCCGCTAAATTAAGTTTACACTCTATACTCACAAGTCACAATATATCGACGAGTCAAAAGGCAATAATGGTGGCAGATACCAAGCTGGTGAGAGGTTTTTCCTCTGATCAAAAGAAGATGAAGGGGCCAAAGCGTGGCGGCAGAGACGGCGGCAAACCACTCCTGCCGCCCACAAGAGGCCATATCAAGCGCCAAATATTTTCTACTATCTCTCACCAGATTCATAACATTTTCTGCTCCTCCATATTCTTCACCAAGTAGTGTTGTGTATATCGATCGATGCTCAATTGTTTATTATTTGCCCATTATTGACACGTGCTTACGTTGTTTTCAAGTTTCGTGGTCCTTGTATTCTGAAATCAATAATATTTAGAAAATAATAAAAACATTAACCTAAATAATTTAAAATTATTTTTTAATATTTATTAATTATCGTTAAAATCATTATATAATTTTTAATATAATAAATAGGGGTGGCAAAATGGGTCCAACCCGTCGGGCCGATCCGCTAAACCCGCTAAAAAGACGGGTCGGGCTAGGATTTGGAGCTCGCCAAGTAAAAAAAAGCCCGCCAAACCCGCACCGCCAAATTGGCGGGTTTTGGCGGGGCGGGGCGGGCCGGTCCGCCGGGCCGAAGATTTTTATTTTTATTTTTTTATTAAATAAAAGTGTGATTATTATTATAAAATTAATAATTATAGAATTTTTAAACACTTTTTTTCATTTTTTGTTTTTATTCTTCTTTTAGTTATTAACTTTATTTATTTTATTTTACAATTTTGTATATATGCTCAAATTATGTGACTTATTTTTTAAAATAAAGATGATTCTATTGACAAATATTATTTTGAATAATTTTATTGAAGTTAAAAATTTTAAAAAATAGTAAAAAAATTATATTATAATTTGACTATTTTTTATTTGTATTTGATTTTTTAATTATTATTTTTTGGTTAATTTTAATGAATTTTATTTAAAAAAAAAAAAAGAAGCGGGCTAGCCCGCCAATCCGCCATAAAGCGGAGCGGGCTAGCATTTTAAACCCATTTTAGTTGGCGGGGCGAGCTGGTCCGTCCCGTTTATAGGGCGGGCCTAGGCGGGCCAGCCCGCTTTGCCACCCCTAATAATAAATATATAATTACAAATAATATATGTATAAAATTATAAATATTATATTATATAAAAAAATTTTAGATATTCTCTTTTTAGTGTTATGAAAAACAGTTTTTGATATAGCTAAACAACTTAGTTGCGCTTAGAGTATTAGTTTACCATCCATTTTGTGACTGCATATCAATTGTTTGTCTTGTTATATAGCGAAAGCTTATATATATAAGATGTTTATTAATTTTTTTACTGTTAGGATGTTTACTTCTCCTATTAATTATTCTAACCTATGTTAAATTCTTTTGTGTCCAATAATATATGCTGTAATATACTCCGTGATCACTGATCAGCTTATTTGATCGTTTTTGGACAAACATTTAAAGAGCACTTCAGTTAACCATAATATGAAAGCGACAATTTTAAATTAATTTTTTTAAGCATATAAGATTAGAAAAAATTAATATACATGAACCCACGATAGAGCTTGAATAATTCCGATCATATTATAATCAAGTGCGCCATTAACATATCTAGTTGAGTATACCTTTATTTTTCAAACAGTACATACATTAAATAAGCTAAGCTGATAAAAAAAAATTGTTACATATACAATTTTTATGTAATATTTTATTTTTTATTTAAAAAATAATTGTCAAGAAGTGATGAAAAAAGATAAAATAAAATATTTTTCAATGAAAAAAGAATATGTATATTTAATGGTGTACCAAAAAGAATTTAAATATAATTAAAAAAAAAAGAGGAAAAAGAGATTATACGAAGCAATATAATAAATAATAAAATAAGTGACTCATGTTGGGATAATTAAAGCTAATTAAAGAAGTCAACCAAGTGGTGGGTGATTACAATGAAATAGGTATTACTTTATACGTCTCTTGTGGGTTTAATATGGTAGTACAATACATGACGAAATTGAAGTCAAATGATAGAGGAAATATCTAAATTAGTTTTTAAAAAGGTTAAATTTATAAATATTCTAATTTTAATAATTTTTTATTATTTTAAGAGTTTTTGAGATAAATAAGTTTATAATAACATTTTTTTTAATTTTAATTATCTTAATACAAAAATTTGTAAGATATTTAATTTATTATTTATTTAATAATATAATTTTGACTTTTTTATTTAAATAGGGTAGGACGATTTATGTGTATTCTACAACTCACAGCAGCCTAGCACGATTTATGTGTTAGAGGCTAATTCTCAAGACCCTATGACGATTTATGAAAACAATGAGTCTATAAATAAACGAGTATGATGTATAACGAGCCATGCATACACGAATTGAGAGTTTCGGGAGAGATGGCTGAGAATGTATTTTTTCTAGTTCACTATCGAGAAAAATTGATGAAAACACAAGTGAATGTGTTATGTTATCTATAGTAAAGGCATATTAGTGTTTTGTCAATCCGTCAACGAGTTTGATGGATTTACAAAATATTATATTACAGAAGTTAGGAAAGTGCGATAAAAAACATGTAAAGTAAGTTTTTTTTTTTCGAATTCCTATCTCACTCAGGCAAGGTTATGTTAAGTTTGAAAAATATGAGATGCTAGGCGATAACAGCGAATTATATTTCCCAGTTAAGCTAGATTTCTAGATTTGGATGCTATGGAGTTATTTGCGAGAATGGTTGATGTAGAGGATAATTCTGGGAAATTTGCTCCGAATTTGCCATTCCAACTGGTCACGAGGTTACTGCCTATGTTTTATCTCCATCATTTGTAGTAGATTTGCTTGTTCAGACAGATAATGCAGATGACTTAGGTGATGTGTGTACCTTCGGGGAGCTTGCAGCTGCAATGAAAGCAGCACCTGTATTGGATGGTTTACCGGCATTCATGGAAGTCAGAGATAGGGATCCACTAGCCGAGGCTATAGGCGATGATGGGTCAGATTCGAAATCACCCATTATTGGTGATGATACCAACTGCGAGGAAGACATAACAAGTGTTAGGAGATTGCAAGCTCAGTCAAGTCCCAGACACAACAGTACCCTCCACACTTCTCTAATTTGAATCTTGAGGCAATGACTCAATCGGCATTTTCAGATCAACAACGCTCTACTATTCATGGAGATGGAAATGGTATGCTTGGCCCAAATGAGTTTCAAATCGGCCAGCAGTTCCAAAGCAAAGTGGAAGCTGTGTTGACAGTGAAGAGTTACAATATCCGTCGGGGTATTGAGTTTAAAGCACTTGAGTCTGATCAATTAAAGTATCATGAAAAGTGTGTGTAGTTTGGAAATTGATGTAATTGGCTGATCTGTGTGACTATGGCGGCAGAAGAAAGGCTATTGGGAAGTTAGACACAATGAGCCGCACATATGTCTTGCAATAGAGATATCCACCGATCACAGGTAGCTCGATTATCATGTTATCTGTGGGTTAATTCTATCATTAGTCATGGCAGATGCATCAATCTCCGTAAAAGTATTGCAGAATGTGGTCTCATCAAAATTTGGTTTCAAGCCTAGTTATAAGAAGGTGGGATGGCTAAGCAGAAGGCGATTGCACATATATATGAAAATTGGGAGGAGTCTTACAACCTGATTCCGAGATGGATCATCGAGGTTCAGATATATATATATATATATATATATATATATATATATATATATATATATATATATATATATATATATATATATAATATGCCTGTCACTATAGCAGTGTTGCGTACTTCAGTTGTTAGGGCTGGTAATACTGTCGATAGAACGAGGGTGTTTTTTCATCAATTGTTTTGGACATTTCGTCTGTGTGTTGAGACCTTCAAGTATTGCAAGCCATTGATATCCATCAATGGTACTCATTTATACGGCAAGTATGGGGTACTTTACTAATGGCGATTGCACAAGATGGACACTCAAACATTCTCTTAATGGCATTCGGGTTAGTCGAGGGCGAGAACATGGATTTGTGAAATTTTTTCTTAAGTCACCTTCGTCAGCACGTGACTCTGCAACCTGGCATTCTAGCTATCTTCGACTGCCACAATGCAATCAAGGCTGCCAAAGATAGTGGGTGGCTCCTACCGACTACGCATCGTGCATTCCGGGCAAGACACAAAGTTGCTAATTTTACACTAAACTTCAAATTTAAGGATGCACGAAAGATTCTTGTGAATACAGCATATGTAAAGACTAGACAAGAGCATCAATGATGCGTGGCAGAAGTTAACTAATTAAGAGATTTCAATTAAGAGAACAGCGTTGCACGTATAGCTCTTAACCGGCTAATATCTGCCTCACCAATTTAAAAAGGGTTGTCACAAATTTTAGAAATAAAATACTGGGAGTATGAGTCCCAGGTCGTCTCCCAACGAGTTGCAGGAAAGAGTGCTATTTTATTAACTAGGAGTTTTCAGAAAAATTAAGTTTTGATAACGAGTAATTAAAATGATTAAAAATTAAAGCAATAAAAATAAACTAAGAATAATTATTGATACTCTGAATAAAAGGCCTTGACTGGGGGAATAATTAAATGGAATTTTTATCCTTGGGATCTTCTCAAGTGTAGTGTAAAAAGGGTGTTGTTCTCACTCGGTTATCCCTTACTAAATAAGAAAAAGTATGGTGATTAAACTAACTCTCACCCTCAAATCCTAGTCCTCTCCCTTGGGGAGGTCTAGTGCTAGTAGGTATGGAATTAGCTAACAACGTCCAATTCAACCAAGCACTTAAGCATTCCAACTCAAGTATCTCTTCTTAATCAACCCCCATGTCAAGTAGAAATTCTACTCCATTGACATGAAATTAATAATCATAAAAATATGAGAAGACATAATTAAATAAAATAAAATAGAGAATTAAAATTAATTAAAATAAAAATAACTCTATATATTAATAAATTCAAAACGCAACATAATTATCTGAACAGAGTCAATGAGTAACTAATTGAAAATAAGGGAATAAGGAAACAAACTAAAGTAATGTCTTCAACGGAGGTAATGACTCTCAGCATCCAAAAATCCAAGCAAAAACATAAACTATCAATGTAATACAAATCTAAAAACTCAGATCTAAAACTGACGTAATCCTAATGTGATGAATCTGAATGTGTGTGGATGCGTGTTGAGTCTCAGCATGTTCCCTAGGTTTAGTCTGTGTTTCTAGGCCGAAAACTGGGTCAAAATGCGGCCCGAAATTGCCCCAGCATATTCTGTTATTTTTGCAGATCGCGCAGGTCACGCGTACGCGTTGTCCACGCGTTCGCGTCATTCAGCGATTTTCCTTGTCACGTGTTCGCGTGGTTCACGCGTTCGCGTCATTCGTGCAGACTCCAATCCACGCGTTTGCGTCAGGCACGTGTTCGCGTCGCTGTGAATTCTCCATTTCGCGTGTTCGCGTGGGCCATGCGCTCGCGTCATTGCTCGCTGGTCATCTCCTTAGTTTCTTGTGTTCCTTCTATTTTTGCAAGCCTCCTCTCCAATTTCCAAGTCATTCATGCCCTATGAAGCCTGAAATACTTAACACACGGATCACGGCATCGAATGGGATAAATGAGAATTAAAATACGTAATTAAAAGTCTCTAGGAAGCAAGTTTTCAACCATGGAGTGATTTTGGGAAGGAATTGTAAATACATGCTAATCATATGAATAAGCGGGTAAAGATTTGATAAAACCACACAATTAAACACAATATAAATCATAAAATAATGGTTTATCAACCTCCCCACACTTAAACATTAGCATGTCCTCATGCTTAGTTGAAGGAGATAAAGTAAATGAGTAGGGAAATGTAAAACTCATGAAATGCAATGCAACCTATATATATATATATATATATATATATATATATATATATATATATATATATATATATATATATATATGAATGCAACTATATGATCCTTGTCTACTTGGTCAAAAGTAAATAAACTCTTCAAGACAAACATAAATCAAATTTCACTAATTCAATTCACACAGTAAGAACAGATAAAAATGCAAGAAGATAGCTCATGAAAGCAGGAAATATAGAATCAAGCATTGAACCCTCACTGATGGTGTATGTGCACTCTATTCTCTCAAGTGTACAGGGTAATCACTCTACTCTTCTCTAATCATGCTTTCTAAATTTTTGTTCTTCACCTAACCAATCAACAATATTTAACATACCAATGCAAACATCATGAGGTCTTTTTAAGGTTGTAATGGGGCTAAGGTAAGGGTGAGGGTATATATATATGGCTAAGTGAGCTTATAAATTGAATCTTTAATTAATCTAAGCTTTCACCTAACATACATATACTCTATATAACTTTAGAATCATGCCTAGCTACCCATAATTTTCACTTTTGCATTACATACTCATGTATCAACTTTTCTTTAATTTTATCACATATGCATTGATTTTTCATTAACTTAACATTGGGATAATTTTGTCCCCTTATTTATTTAAATATTTATTGAATATTTTTGGATCTTCTCTTTTTTTTAAATAAAAATAAACATAGCTTATCAATGCACATGAATTTTTAATTTTTCTAGTTTCACACGAGTAGGTGCTCAAATTCTCATTATTTTACCATGACACATTCCTTTATTAACCCATGTTCTCACAATTTTCTCATACTTAATTGACACACAATTTCTATCTTAAGCTAACCAAAGATTCAATTGGAATATTTAATTATTTTTCCGCTTAAGGCTAATAATGTGGTAAAATATAGAACAAATGGGATTAAAAGGCTCAAAGTGGCTAACAAATATAATTTAAAGGGTAGGCTTATTTGGGACAAGTGAGCTAAACAAATAATGGCCTCAATCATGCGCATGCATATAACATATTAAACATTGGACAGATAGGATGAAACAAAATAAGATTACAATCATAGAGAAGTAAACACACAAGAATAAAATATTTATGGATAAATAATGTAACCATGTAATTAAGCTCAAATCTCACAGATTGTGTATTCTTAGCTTTTTAAACTATGTTCCAAATACAACTTCAAGCAAATTTAACACAAAAGTTTTGATTTAAATTAGTAAAATTTTTCAAAGAAAAGGGTCTTAGAAGAAACTTATTATTTTCAATCAAGTAGAACATGCATGCAAATAACCTATTTTTATGTGATCTATCCTATTCTACAAAAGAAAAATTAACTAAATATCCTATTTTACTGGTGTTTAAGGAAAAGAAATTACCTTCGAAAGTCAGGTACTGACCGACCTCCCCACACTTAAGGCTTTGCGCCGTCCTCGGTGCCATCTGTTAGGAACAAAGGGGGGCTGGTAGCAGCATCTCCACCATCGGGACCGTCATGGCTCCCTGTGCTGGTAAATAAAGTGGAGTCTGGGGTGTCTGGGTCTTTGTAGTTTCCCATAAGTAGCTCCTTGAGGTATGTGAATCGGCGCTTGTTACGGCGCTCTCTTAACTTTGCTTTGTGTTCCTACCAGAGTAAAACAGCCATGTCTGCAGTGAAGGAGGACTCATGAGTGCTCGGAAAGACGTAATGAGACATAATCTATGCCCATACTCGAGCCTCCAAGGTAAGTGCTAAAGCCGATATCCCTTTTGGTCGGGATCGATGGTATCCGTAGATCCATCTGCTGCCAGGTTGTGCTATAACTCTGAGAACGGCGTCCCAGTCAAATTGGTATGTCTAGCGCTTGAGTGAGGCTTCTTGGAATGCGTCTAATCCTTTTGGATCATGGGGAAGATCTAAAACTTGTTGAATGGCCTCTTCAATTATGGGGACTTGATTCTGACGGACATAGACAGACTGCATGGTTGGCACGTGAAAGTTGGAGTAGAATTCTACTATCCATGAGAGATTAACCTGCCGTGGCTGTCTCCGTAGGAATTTCCATTATCTTCGTTCAATTTGTGGCTCAACAAATTCAGCAATGCGGGTCGGGAGGATGAGAAGGTATTCATTGTTGTAATTCCTCTCTGTCAGGATGGGGAACATCTGCTCATAGTAGCGGTTAGGAAACCGCGCAGTGTCCTTTGCTGGGAATGCTTTTTCTTTTTCATCGACCTTGATGATCCTCTTGATTCTTTTTTGTTGAGGGCTTTGCTGCTGTTGAAGATGGCTCTGCCACTAATGCTCTTTTTGTTCCTCTCCTTGCTGGTGGTTTGGGAGTAGCTTTCTCTTTGCCTTTCTTGGTGGCCATCTTGAAAAAGAAAAGAGAAAGTAATATGTAAAGCGAAGGGTTCGAGCAAGGGAGCAAATATTATGAGTGGTAATCAATGCACGGTAAGGAAGGATGTCGTTAACACATGGTCTAGACTACATGTGAAAAGTTCATCAAAGGTAATATAGTAAGTGCATGTGATGGCAATTAAATGCAAGATGTTTATTGGCATGCTGGCAAAGGCATGAGTAGCATAGATCAAGCATTCAATGTCCAAGTTAGATTACTAAGTCTTTCAAACTAGTAACCTGTTTGTATTGATAATTAAATTAAATTAATAAAATATAAAAGGGGTTTGGTGAAAAACAGGCATTAAAGTAGTAGGATAGCATAAAGGTAGTGCAAGATGCCATACAGGTTTTTTCACAAACACATAGCATGCATGGTAAATATGTTTTTTTGAAAATATAAAATAGAACATGCAAGTAACCCTTTAAAAGGTAATATTAATTGTCAAACAAATCCATGATAATCCACAAGCAAAATATAGAAAATAAAGACCGAAATAAATTTTTAACACCAATTAAAAGGAAAGAAAGAAATAAAAAGAAAAAAAATATAGATAAAGAAAATAAAAAGAAAAAAAAGAATAGAACATAATAAAAAATAAGAATAATAATGGAAAAGTAAAGAAGGAAGAAGAATAAACCTTGATAATGGGTGTAAAAAGAAAAGAAAAGGGGAAGAGTAAAAAGTGAGAAAGAGTAGAGAAGGAAGAAGAGAGAAGAAGGAAGTAAGAAGGGATAAGAAAAATTAGGATTTGGGGAAGAAAAGATAAGATATTTTGGCTGATCTGGATATTCTGTGCGCTGCATGTGATGCGGACGCGTGGGTCACGCGGTCACGTGGTGTGTGATGTTTTTCTAGTGACGCGAACGTGTGGGTCATGCGGTCGCGTGGTGTGATTTGTGTGAATGGCGCGAGGGCAGCGACGCGTTCGCGCAACTCTCTGTCTCAAACTCATTTTGCCAAAATATTTGGGTGACGCGATCGCGTGGTTGACGCGATCGCGTGGATGGCCATGTTTGGAGGATGACGCGGACGCGTGGGGCACGCGGTCGCGTGATAGGGCTGGTGCTTCTAGCATTACTCCAGCCCCACTCCATCATAACTTGCTGCCATACACCTCTTTTACGTCGATTTTTAAGGGCACGCGTTCGCGTGGGTGACGCGGATGCATGGGAATGTTTGTGCCTAAGGCACGCCTCCAGCCACGCTTTCGCATGACTCTCTGTCCAATTCTCTTTTCTTCAGAATGCACTGGTGACGCAGACGCGGCAACGACGCTGCCGCGTCGCATGCGTGCTTTTTTTTTTAAATTAAAATAATATGCAGAATGCTCATGCAAACTATATGCAGCTATATGCAGGGATGATGAGAAGAGTCATTAACATCATAAAAATAAAGTGAAAATAAAAGTAAGACTGAAACGAAACAATCATACCATGGTGGATTGTCTCCCACCTAGCACTTTACTTTTACGTCCTTAAGTTGGACGCTCGTTAGGCTCATTCTGCTTCTCTTGGTGGGTCTTCCAAGAGGAAAATCTCTAGTTCCTTTTGATTCTTCATCTTCTCACCATGATAAAGCTTTAGGCGATGTCCATTGACCTTTAGAGATTTGGAGTTAGTAGGATGACGCAGGTGAAAAACTCCGTATGGCTCTACCTTTTCTACTCTGTATGGACCTTCTCATCTTGATCTCAGTTTACCCGGCATGAGCCTCAGTCTGGAGTTATATAGTAGAACTAACTCCCCTGGTCTGAATTCTCTCCTTTTAATGTGCTTGTCATGGACAGTCTTCATTTTCTCCTTGTAACGCCTGGAGTTGTCATATGCTTCTAGGCGGAGGTTCTCTAGTTCTGCTAGTTGCAGCTTTCTTTCAGCACCAGCTTTTGTAAGATTCATGTTGCACTCTCTTACAGCCCAGAAAGCCTTGTGTTCCACCTCTACGGAGAGGTGGCAAGCCTTTCCGTATACCAAGCGAAAGGGGCTCATCCCAATGGGTGTCTTGTACGCTGTTCTATATGTCCAGAGTGCGTCTTGTAGCCTGGCACTCCAGTCCTTCCTATGAGGTTTTACTATCTTCTCTAGAATACGTTTAATCTCTCTGTTAGAGACTGCTGCTTGTCCATTGGTCTGGGGATGATAAGCTGTTGCTACTTTGTGAATTATCCCATGCTTTTTCAGTAATCCTGTTAGTCTCCTGTTACAAAAATGGGTGCCTTGATCGCTCACGATTGCTCGTGGTGATCCAAAGTGACAGATAATATGGTTTCTAACAAAGGAAACAATAGTGTTAGCATCATCAGTGTGAGTAGGAATTGCTTCCACCCATTTAGAAACATAATCTACGGCTAATAGTATATAAGAGTATCCGTTAAAATTTGGAAATGGACCCATGAAGTCAATGCCCTAAACATCGAAAATTTCACAGAAAAGCATAATCTGTTGAGGCATCTCATCCCTCTTGGATATATTACCAAATCTTTGGCATGGGAAACAAGATTTATAAAATTTAGCAGTATCTTTAAAAAGATTAAGCCACCAGAATCCACAGTCTAGAATTTTTCTAGCTGTTCTTTGAGGGCCAAAATATCCTCCACTCTTAGATGAGTGGCAGGCCTCTAAAATGGACTGGAATTCTGATTGAGGCACACACTGTCTAATTACCTGGTCAGCACCACACCTCCATAAATATGGATCATCCCATATATAATATTTGGACTCGTTTTTCAGCTTATCTCTCTGGTGCTTAGTAAAATTTGGAGGAAAAGTGTGGCTAACTAGATAATTAGCTACAGGTGCATACCAAGGAACTACTTCAGATACTGCTTGTAAGTTATCAAATGGGAAATTATCATTTATAGGAGCGGAGTCACCCTTAATGTGCTCAAGGCGACTCAAGTGGTCTGCCACTAAATTCTGGTTACCACTCCTGTCCTTAATTTCTAAATCAAATTCTTGTAGCAGCAGTATCCAACGTATTAGCCTTGGTTTGGACTCCTTTTTAGCTAATAAATATTTTAGAGCTGCATGGTCTGAGTACACTACTACCTTAGTACCAAATAAATAGGCTCGAAATTTATCCAGAGCAAAAACAATAGCAAGAAGGTCTTTTTCAGTAGTAGTATAATTAGACTAAGCAGCATCTAAAGTCTTAGATGCATAAGCAATTACAAAAGGGTCCTTACCTTTGTGCTGAGCCAGCACTGCTCCTACTGCATGGTTGGAAGCATCACACATGATTTCAAATGGCTGGCTCCAGTCTGGTCCACTCACAATTGGAGCTTGAGTCAGGGCGGTCTTCAGCTTATCAAATGCTTGCATACAATCCTCACTGAACTCGAACTCAATTTCCTTCTACAGCAATCTGGATAAAGGTAGTGCTACCTTACTGAAGTCCTTAATAAATCTCCTGTAAAAACCTGCATGGTCAAGGAACGAACGGACTTTCCTCACGGAGGATGGGTAAGGTAAACTAGAAATAACATCCACCTTTGCTGGATCTACAGAAATGTCAGTATTAGACACAACATGTCCTAGTACAATTTCTTGTTTGACCATAAAGTGACATTTTTCAAAATTTAATATAAGGTTTGTATTAACACATCTGTCTAACACTCTAGATAAACTATCCAAGTAATGGCTAAATGAATCACCATATATGCTGAAATCATCCATAAAAATCTCCATACAGTTCTCAATAAGATCAGAGAAAAGACTCATCATGCATCTTTGGAAAGTAGCTGGTGCATTGCATAAGTCAAAGGGCATTCTCTTATAAGCATAAGTCCCAAAAGGACATGTAAAAGTAGTCTTTTCCTGATCTTTAGGAGCTATATGAATTTGAAAGTATCCTGTATAACCATCTAAAAAACAATAATGGGATTTACCTGACAGGCGATCATGCATCTAATCAATGAATGGAAAGGGGTAGTGATCCTTGCGAGTGGCTTGGTTGAGACGCCTATAGTCAATGTAAACTCTCCATGAATTCTACACTCTAGTTGTCAGGAGCTCTCCATGCTCATTTCTTATTGTTGTGACTCCAGATTTCTTGGGCACCACTTGTACTGGACTGACCCATTCACTGTCTGAGATGGGGTAAATGATATCTGCTTCAAGTAGTCTGGTTACTTCTTTCTTGACAACTTCTAAGATGGTGGGATTCAATCTTCTTTGAGGCTGACGGACAGGCTTTACTCCCTCTTCTAAGAATATTCTGTGTTCACAAACTTGAGGGCTAATGCCTACTATATCCGCTAAGCTCCATCCAATTGCTTTCTTATTTTTCTCAGCATACTGAGTAGCTGTTCTTCCTGTTGAGAAGTGAGTTCCTTTGCAATGATGACTGAGAACTTCTGCTTGTCCTCAAGGTAAGCATACTTGAGGTGTGGATGGAGGGGCTTTAACTCTAATTTCTGCTCATAGCTAGGCTCTGGATCATCCGGGGCTGGTGATAATGGTAAAGTCTTCTCATTGTTTTCAGAAAGTGTCCCCACACTTGGACCTTGCTCCATGTACTTCTCTTCTAATTCTTCCTGGTGAACTTCAGCTACAGTTTCATCAATAATGTCGCATTGGAAGATAGAATGATCTTCCAGAGGATGCTTCATAGCTTCATTTAAACTGAAACTCACTGTTCTGCCATCTATCTCAAAGGAGTAAGTTCTTGAGAATGCATCCAACTTGAACTTTGAAGTCTTCAGGAATGGTCTTCCAAGCAGGATTGATGATGGTCTTCCTGAGTCATTAGGGGGCATTTCCAAGATGTAGAAATCAATGGAAAATGTGAGCCCCTTAATGCTCACTAATACATCTTCAGCAATTCCAACCACTGTAATAATGCTTTTATCTGCTAACACAAAACGTGCTGCCGACCTTTTTAAGGGAGGGAGCCTCAAAGTATCATATATAGACAAAGGCATTATACTAACACATGCTCCTAAATCACACATGTAGTCAGAAAAATTTACACCTCCAATGGTACAGTTAACTATACATGGACCTGGATCACTACATTTTTCAGGTATATTTCCCATTAAAGCAAATATAGAACTACCTAAAGGAATAGTTTCTAATTCATTAATTTTATCTTTATGTATGCACAAATCCTTTAGAAACTTTGCGTATTTAGGTACCTGTTGAATAACATCAAAAAGGGGAACAGTTACCTTGACCTTTTTGAATATTTCTACCATTTTGGGGTCAAGTTCCATCTGCTTTCTGGGCTTCCTTGCAAGTTGTAGAAAGGGAATAGGATGGGCGCTCCTTGTAGCTTCAGCATCCCTTGGGGCTTCATTCTGTGGTTGAACTTCTTCTTCTTCAACTATGTCTTGTACGTCCTCTTCCTCTTCAGCTTCTTCCACTTCCACCACATCCTCTGCTGGCAAGTTTTCTGGTGGGTTTGGCTCCTCATGGTTCCTCTCCTGTAATGTGGTTCCGGACCTGAAGGTGATGACGTTGATGCCACCTTTGGGATTAGGCAGTGGTTGAGAGGGAATTCCATTAGAGCTTGAAGGTTGATGTGTGGAATTAAGTGAGGAATCCATCCGGGAGACGAGAGCTTGTAAAGTGGCAGTCAAGCCATTCAGACTAGAGTTCAGCTGAGCCTGCATGTCTTATTGTCCTTGCGCAAGAGAACGGAGCATCTCGTCATTTGATGAGGAATTAGAATAAGCAGTCTGAGAAACCTGCTGTTGGTTGTGCTGGGTTCCTTGTGATTGTCTTAGGTGAGGTGCTCTGTAAGGTTGATTCTCATTCTGCTGTCTGTTGTTATTATTGTTATTCCACCTCTGGTTTTTATTGTTGTCTCTGCCTCCTTTGTTATAGTTGTCCCTCCAGCCATGGTTAGAATTATCTCTCCAGCCTTGGTTGGAGTTGTCCTGCCATCCATGGTAATTGTTGCCACCTTGGTTGTAGTTGCCACCTTGTTGATTGTATCCTTGATTCGGGTGGTCATAGAAGTTGTGAGTGGCTGCCACAGTGTTGTCTTCCTGGAGCTGCGGACATTCATCAGTATAATGACTATAATCAGCACAGATCCTGCATACTCTTTGTGGAACTAACTGTTGGCTTTGTTGTGGTGAAGGTTGAGCTTGTTGTGCTTGTTGTTGATTTAACTGCATCTGCTTCAGTAGGTTGGTCATTTCACATATACTCTGGGTGAGAGCAGTAGTCTCTTTGCTAGAGGAAATCTCTGCAACAGCTTTGGGATGGTTGCGCCTCTGTCTGTGATTCCTAGTGGACTCAGCTAAGTCACTGATCAGTTGCCATGCTTCATCTGCGGTTTTGTACTTTTTCAGAGAACCATTACTGGCCCCTTCTAGTGTAGTCTTATCCTGGGGGTTCATGCCTTGAGTGAAGTAGCTGATCAATACTAGTTTACCAATCATGTGATGGGGACATGCATCCAGGAGATTGTTGAAGCACTCCCAATATTCATAGAGAGTCTCTGATTCACCTTAAACAATGCAGAAGATCTCTTTTCTTAGTCTATCTGTGACTTCAGCTGGGAAGTATTTTTCCAAAAATTCTCTCCTGAGTGTATCCCAGTTGGTAACAGTTGCTTCAGGTTGGGAGTAATACCACTCCCTCGCCTTTCCCTCAAGAGAAAATGGGAAAGCGGTTAACAGAATAGGAGCTTCATCTGTACCATGACGCCTAACAGTAGAACAGGCTGTCTGGAAATCCCTAAGGTGCTTGATAGGCTCTTGAGCAGGTAAGCCATGAAACTTGGGCATCAAGTTGATCAGTGCGATTTTTAGTTCAAAATCTGCAGCTGCAGTCGAGTGATGCACTTGATATGGCTGCAGTGTAAAATCTGGGGCTCTTGCCTCCTGGAGGGTAATTCTCCTAGGTGCTGCCATGGTATCTGCACGTGAATCAACTGAATCGGTAGTAAAGGAGCTTGTTTCGCTCTCAGATGGCGGTTCAGATTCGCTCTCAGATGAGACTGGTGAATCGATAATAATCACTTCACCACCCTCGGAGGCTAACCGACGTCGAGTTCGTCTAATATGTGAAAGAGTTCTTTCAATTTCAGGATCAAATGGGACTAAACTTGGATCAGGCAATGAACGCGTCATTCAATGAGAAAGACATGTAGCTCATGGTAACAGAAATAAAAATAAAATATGCAAATAAAAGTAAAATATATACACTAATTAATAATTTAGCACACTATTGCAACTCCCCGGCAACGACGCCAAAAATTGATGCGTGGCAGAAGTTAACCAATTAAGAGATTTCAATTAAGAGAACAGCGTTGCACGTATAGCTCTTAACCGGCTAAGCTCTGCCTCACCAATTTAAAAAGGGTTGTCACAAATTTTAGAAATAAAATACTGGGAGTATGAGTCCCAGGTCGTCTCCCAACGAGTTGCAGGAAA
This sequence comes from Arachis ipaensis, assembly GCF_059453495.1. Classification (NCBI taxonomy): domain Eukaryota; kingdom Viridiplantae; phylum Streptophyta; class Magnoliopsida; order Fabales; family Fabaceae; genus Arachis; species Arachis ipaensis. The sequence goes on along the minus strand of NC_142435.1, from coordinate 121,230,069 downwards.
GAGTGCTATTTTATTAACTAGGGATTTTCAGAAAAATTAAGTTTTGATAACAAGTAATTAAAATGATTAAAAATTAAAGCAATAAAAATAAACTAAGAATAATTATTGATACTCTGAATAAAAGGCCTTGATTGGGGGAATAATTAAATGGAATTTTTATCCTTGTTGGGATCTTCTCAAGTATAGTGTAAAAAGGGTGTTGTTCTCACTCGGTTATCCCTTACTAAATAAGAAAAAGTATGGTGATTAAACTAACTCTCACCCTCAAATCCTAGTCCTCTTCCTTGGGGAGGTCTAGTGCTAGTAGGTATGGAATTAGCTAACAACGTCCAATTCAACCAAGCACTTAAGCATTCCAACTCAAGTATCTCCTCTTAATCAACCCCCATGTCAAGTAGAAATTCTACTCCATTGACATGAAATTAATAATCATAAAAATATCAGAAGACATAATTAAATAAAATAAAATAGAGAATTAAAATTAATTAAAATAAAAATAACTCTATATATTAATAAATTCAAAACGCAACATAATTATCTGAACAGAGTCAATGAGTAACTAATTGAAAATAAGGGAATAAGGAAACAAACTAAAGTAATGTCTTCAACGGAGGTAATGACTCTCAGCATCCAAAAATCCAAGCAAAAACATAAACTATCAATGTAATGCAAATCTAAAAACTCAGATCTAAAACTGACGTAATCCTAATGTGATGAATCTGAATGTGTGTGGATGCGTGTTGAGTCTCAGCGTGTTTCCTAGGTTTAGTCTGTGTTTCTAGGCCGAAAACTGAGTCAAAATGTGTCTCGAAATCGCCCCAGCGTATTCTGTTATTTTTGCAGATCGCACAGGTCACGCGTACGCGTCGTCCACGCGTTCGCGTCATTCAACGATTTTCCTTGTCACGCGTTTGCGTCATTCGTGCAGACTCCAATCCACGCATTTGCGTCAGGCACAAGTTTGCGTCGCTGCGAATTCTCCATTTCGCGCGTTTGCGTGGGCCATGCGCTCGCGTCATTGCTCGCTGGTCATCTCCTTAGTTTCTTGTGTTCCTTCCATTTTTGCAAGCCTCATCTCCAATTTCCAAGTCATTCGTGCCCTATGAAGCCTGAAACAATTAACACACGGATCACGGCATCGAATGGGATAAAGGAGAATTAAAATACGTAATTAAAAGTCTCTAGGAAGCAAGTTTTCAACCATGGAGTGATTTTGGGAAGGAATTGTAAATACATGCTAATCATATGAATAAGCGGGTAAAGATTTGATAAAACCACACAATTAAACACAATATAAATCATAAAATAATGGTTTATCAATCAATATTATATGGATATCTTGAAATAGGAAGACCAGGCAATGGTTGATTAGTGCAACAAGATCAAATTAGAGTTGTGGACCTAACATCAGGATGGCAACCGCAGATATGGTCATATGACAACCAATATTTCTGAGTGTATTAATGCCATCCTAAAGGGTACACATAACCTACCTGTGGGTTCACTTGTTAAGTCAACATATGGGCATTTGGTTTTGTCAGGATAAGAAAGGAAGCTGAGTCGCAGCTCGGGGCTAGAACCATTAGAACCCCAACTCCTCAATCTCCAGAACCACTAGCTCCTCTAGCGACTCTCCACCTAGGGCCATTTCCACCCCCTCCCCAACCAGACCCACCTCCACTGTGTTCCCAACCTCTCCAATGACTCTGACTTCCCCCATCGTCATCATCATCGATGTCTTGTTCCTCATCCAGCTCCAATACACCATCTACTCCCCGTGCCATAGGCTGGCTATATCAGCAGCCAACACGCTCACAAGTAGCCCTACGTCGATTTTTTGGGACGTTTGGTCATTGTTGTCTAGCTGGCATAGTAATATGACCCCGAACAGGAGCATCTGTAGGAATTCCATCCTGGTGAGGGTCAACTAGGTCCCGATTATGTGAAAGGAATCTACGGACTATTCCTATACCACCACTCAAGATACTCAGCCAAAGGTCGAAGATCTGGCACCAACTGAAATGCAAGCACACTCTGATGTCTTTGGTCCCAATAATCATGCCATGTGGCGAATATTTCAGGGAACCATTGGGTCGGTCCTCAACCGTCCTTCGACAACAGGAAATCAATGTTGATGGCTGGATCGGAGATGTGCTGAACTCTCCTAAGCTAAAATAGAACTCTATCAACATGATACCATTCAATTGATGCAAAGTAAATTAATGCAGTAGTCGACTTCCATAATAGCGTGTGCTCAGGCTTGAGAATATCAGGATGGACTACTTGGATAACCTCAAGATCTTGTACGGCATCCAAATAAACTACAACATATCAATTAATTATACTCAAGTATTATGGCATAAATATAAACAACGAACTAGTATAATCAAAAGCAAGTAATAGAAGATTATACTTACATCATCTACACTTAACCTGTCTAGTCTATGTCGAGTAGCGATGACCCGAGAACCCTTTTCGTCTGATGATGGCAGGTACCTACCCCACCTGGAAGATTCATAATGATAAGCATTAAACTTAGAAAAAGATATATGAACTAGTGCACTAGAAACCTCATGAAACGTACTGACCTCGATGCAAGTGGCTAGAGAATGGTGTCAAACCCTCTGGGCCTAAATGTGACAAACCTCCAAAATATCCAAGATTGCGGCATTGCTAGTGGCCCAGCTAGGTTCTTAACATTCCAGTTAGCAACTCTGCAGAGACACCTATACAACCAGGATAAAGTGGCTGAACCCTATCTAGCTATACTTGTCGAGTCCGTCGAAATCCGCAACATAGGAAAGCCATCGTAAATGAACTCTAGCACCAGACTTGTCCCCAAAAAGCATCGTGGACAACAACATCATGATGTAACCACATTCATAAACCTGTATCGTGGCCTTCGATCCATTAGCTAACATGAATCTGAACTTGTTCTGAAACTAGAAAAACGATACGGTAAACTCATCAATACAATCGTTAGGTAGAATTTCACCAAACAACTCTTCGAACCACACCCAGGCAAGCTTTCCCCCTCCATCAATTGCTCAAAGTCGCTGAGACATCCACTAACTAGAAATCCATCAACAGGGAGGATGAACTAATATGCCACATGCTGTAAAGTTACTTTACACTCCCCAAATGGCATGTGAAATGTGTGGGTCTAGCAACGCCATCGCTCCATAAATGCATTACTCAGTGGCTCATCAAGCTTAAACCAATAATCATTCAGCCTTACAACGTGTAGTAATCCGACACTATCTAGTTACGACATTATACGATCATGCATTATCACCTTCTATTGCCTACGAATGCTCCTAACATATCGAGTGGGCTGATGAAACAAGAATATACAGTCACAACTCAACAACGCATAATAACAACAAAAATATATATTAAAAGTGAAATTCATCCCTAACCCTACAACAACTACAATATTCCTAACCATTTTAAGCCTAAAATATTAACGAATAACTAATTTACAAACTGTATAGATTATATTAAGATAATTACATTAAGATAACTCAATATATTACTGTAATCAACTATAAAGATTGTAAACAAGTTTGACAATTGACCTCTTCGTCGATAAATCTGGTAACGTACGTAATACCGTTCAATCAGTACATGTCTCCTTCGTTCTTCACCATCTTTCACCGAAATTGCTTATCCCCTTACCCTGCCTGGCCCCGCCGTGCACTTCCCCCCTCCGCTGCCCACCAAAGCTTTAACCACCACGATTGGCAGCTGTCGTCGCCGCCCTCTGCCTCTGGCTGTACCATGCACCGGTACCCACTTGGTCATGTCTTCCTCTACCGTAAATTGTCTTCTTCCCTAATTCTCCTTCTCTCCAAGACCTTCCTCGCCATCAATGGGGGCCTCTTTGGCAAACATTACTCATGGGAAGTTATTGAGGGTTGCATTATATGCATAAATCGTCGTACCCTATTGTGCCTTAGTTTGTTGCACGTAAATTGTGCTAGGCTGCTGTGTGTTGTAGGAGACACATAAATCGTCCTACCTCCTTGTGTTTTAAGTAAAAAACGTATAACCCTTCTTACCGTGAGATGAATTGTATTTAACTTGAGAAATATAGAATCCTAGAATGATTTATGTGCATTTTTTTAAAGACTTCCATGCATAAATCGTCCTAAGATGTAACATTTAATATATTATCTAATACACACAGTCTTAAGACGATTTATAATAAAAATAAGAGATTTATGTTTAAAAAATTAGATTAAAAAAATTTGGTAATATTAATGATTCTTTATTTTATTTAAATAAAAAAAACTTATAATTTTACTGAAAATAACGGAGAGATTATTTGATGGGAATAATTATCGAAATTTTTAAAATAATAAACATTTATTGCGGATAAAAATGTCTAATCGTGTTTGTTAGACACCACGTTATATTTTTGTTCTATACTATGTGAGACAGCCAAAGTAAATTAAACCATTGAATTCTGACAATCAGAGATCTCTTTGAAATTACGTACCTGCATCGGTTCTGCAATGAATATGTGACTCACATACAATTTCGAAGAAGTTTCATACAAAGATAATAAGTTAATTAATAATAAATCTATTATGTTATATGGAAGGTGTTCACCTGTTTCATTGTATTTTAGTGAAATATTTTGTTCCATTCCTTTTAACTATTCAGATTTAATTTTAGAAAAAAAAAATGGCCTAGATTGAAGAGAAGTCCTTTTGTGGACTGCAACTTGAGAGGCACATGGTGGGCGTGCTACCTTTCCACCCTTTTGTCAATTTATAAAATTTGAACTAATTTTCTATGTCCAATTCGTTTGGAAGCTAACTAATATTGTGTGGGTTGTGGATTTAGGGTAAAGCTGGTTGAAGTGTGAGCCAAACAGTAGGTTTGGAGTTTATACTAAAAGAGTAGGTGATAAAAAATTATTTTAACAAAGAAAAATTGAGAATAAATACGAGACCTTTTACTAAAATAAATTTAAAAAATTATATTTATTAGATTATCCTAAATCGAAATTTGTTATATATATATATATATATATATATATATATATATATATATATATATATATATATATATATATATATATATTAAGTTAATACTTAAATTAGTTCTTAAAATATTAACTCCATATATGTTATTTTTTATCATTTATGTAATTGCTACACAATAATAAATATTAATATTTGTTCATAAATTATGCTAAACGGCATAAGTTATTAAAAATGTTATAGTGTCTTTTAACACAAATCATAACAGTGTAATGTGTTTTACAAAAGTATATCAATAATAATATTCTATCATTAAATAATAATATAATAATAAATTTTTAAAATTATACATAAAATTTATCGGCCTATCGTAATTTATCTAAAAGAAAAAATATAAGCACTCAATATCCCTATTATAATTTATGTATAAATAATAGAAATCTAACACGGCAAATTTTTTGAGTAAAAGTCAAACAAAACATAAAATATAAGTTATGAATAACACTATAAAAAGTGACGCAATTAGGGGCATCCTGCATTAAATTATAGGAGTTCTTTTAGAACCGACGCTATTTTGAACTTCAAATAATAATAGTTTTTTGTCCTTTGCTGTTCGCGACGATTTCAACTAAATTGCATTAATTTTCAAAGACATCCAACGGTCCTATATTGCAGCGATTTCGATTCAGATTGTGGGGTTTTAAACTCCTGCGAATATCATATACTCAAAAAAGTTTTTTCTTTTGTGAGAATTGTGAACTCTAGCAATTTAAAAAGTGCTGCCAAAATATTTATACTATGCATATATATAGTTTTTTCTTATTTTATAAAATATTAATTAGAATGCAAAATTTAATAAAAGTAAAATTCTTTAAAGTATAAATCTATAACACCAAATTTAATAAAAGTAAAATTCTTTAAAGTATAAATCTATAATTTGTCATGATGTATTCGGCCAATAAATTGTGTAACTATATGAACTTTGCAAAAAAACCAATTACCTCTATAATACCGCTAACGACAGCCATCTATACTGAGTAAAAGCGTATGGATCGAGCTTCGATTTTTGCAAATTGAAGAGAAGTCTTTACTGACGCTTCCTCTGTTTGCATCGCGAGCAAAGTTTATGTGTTAGCTTTGGTGACGGTGCAGATATTGGGTACCGGTAAGTGAAAAAATGGATGGAGAGAGATCTGATAAGGGAGGAGAATGGGTTTTATTTACTTTCATGCCCTTATCCTTTCACTGCGCCGTATAATATGACACTTTTTTTGGGATCAGAACCCATACATAATTTTTTTTGGATAGCTTCAGGCCCATTACCAGTCCCCAACCAACTGAACCTGCAACCCGACTGGCTGAATCTGAAAAAAAGAAAAATGACGCCTTTCCTTCATTCTCCATTACTGCCGTTCCTGTTATTCCTTATGCTTAAAAAAGTCTTAAAATTAGTTGGCAAATAAACAGTTAAAGAATTAATTTTTACCCAAAGGTGGGCCCAAAAAAATCAAAAAGACACACACACACATATATATATATAAAGGAAGAAAAACATATGGCTATCTATATGCATATGCTCGAATAATGGCTATTCAATTTTTTTTTTAATTGTCATTTAGGATCTGAGAGAAGAAAAGACTATAACTCCCCCACACATATAATAACTATTTAGGCATCTCTTTAATTAGTGACTAACTAATTAAAAGGAAAGTGAGCAAAGCATAGAGAAGAGATAAAGGAGTTTCAGCAGAGGTACATAATAAGAGTTTGCGCCAGCAGCATCTTTTCTGAGATCCATCTGAAGAGCAAACCAAGGTTCGAACCATCCATGTAAAATGTTATCTCCATCTGAATTCTAGCAGTCTCTCTTAACACTAAGAGAAACTGAAAATTTTTCCTTTTTTTTTAATTATTCTAATATAATCTCTTTTAAGAGGAAAAATCATTGATCTCTTCTCCAGTGCTGAGAAGACAATTAGCAACATCACAAAACTGGATGGTGGTGCATGCAAATAAAAATGATGCCAATAGGTAAAAAATTGAATCCTCGTTGATCCTTACTCTGCATGTCTATAAGAAAATAAACATCCAGTAATACTCAATTGGTACATGACATAGGAACATACTACCCTAGATTGGTAAAATTGCTAGTCCCCTTATCCCATATTTAAGAAAAAAATCTTCAAATCATACTAACTTAATTAGGTTTCATATGTCATAGTTTTTACCCCTTTTAACCAATAATAAAGCCATAAAAATTTGATAGGCTATACATCCTTAGAGGCATCTTTTTATCGGTCCAAAAACTTTAAATATTTTGTTTTAACGCATTCAATTCATCATTAAATGGCCAAACTCTGTTTTGAGCTCAATATAAAAAGGTAACTTCATAAAGAAATTGACAAACAAAATTTATTTTAAGTACTTAAAAATAAAGATTTATCAAAAAGGATAGATGATATTTAACCCAATTGAACAAAAGAATTCTTCATAATTTTATTATTTGAGTAGTTTTTATATAACTTTTTATATAGTTGTTTTAAAAATATTTTTCTCCAAATCAAATAACAGATATATTAGCATAAGATTCATGAAATAACTGTACTCATTAATAATTTATCATGTATCAAAAGTGTTGTTAATTTTTTTATCTGATTAATTATAATTATTGTTTAGTTAACCATTTCTTATATGTCATATTTCATTAAACTTGGCTTGAGTTGAAGTAACTTATATCATTGGTTGACTCTAAATTTTTTAATTCAGATTTTTTTACCACTCTATTCATTTACCAAAGGTACTGAAACTAATTATGGTATCTAAAATTTATATTTAGCTTCAAAATAATCATTCGTCGATCACATTCCGTAAATGATGTTTGTAATCTATATGTTACTGTCATAGCCAGCCTTTTTTTTGCTCTTTTAAAGCTTAAATATATAAGTGAAAAATGATTATTTACTTTAGGTAGTACAGGTCCATTTCTTAGAATACAAATAATTGAAGTCTCACTAACCTATGATGGTACTATAATATGCTCTCAAGAGGTTTATGGCAACCCAAGAACACTGGATTAAAGGAAAAGAAGGGTCTCTGAGGTTTCGACGAGCAGGTAACCAAATATATGTAATACTATGTCTTATATTTTAAATAGCTTGTGAGGGACAACATTTAATTTTAGATATAACATGTAATATAGGGAGACAGAGCTCTGCCACCACATTTTGTAGCAATTTATGGCCACCAATTAAGGTCTTCATGCTACGCAATTGATGAGTGGGATAATTGTCTGGTGTTGGATCTAGAAAGTAAAACTAAACAGAAGGTCATAACTAAGGGTTCAATTGAGCTGATTTGAGATTTCTATTTTATTGGGAGAGGGACTACTATACGTCTATACCGTTTATCTATGTGGGTTTTGGGATATTTTTCATTTCACTATGCAATAAAATGAACCAACCTATTAAAACTGTTCCGGATAAAAATTTTTATGTGGGGGACCGATTGGACCAAAATACACTGCACAATGTAGAAAGAGCATTTCATCTAAAGTACGGCAGCAACAGTGACGCCTTATCACTTGATGTTATGGTACTATCCGGGTCCAAACCATCTGAGCTTCAGGACTCGTCAAATGAGGATGAAAATTCAACAATAGAAGGTAATAGCCCTAATAATCCAATAATTATGTGTGATCAAAGCTATTCATCAGTTGAGTTGAGCAAACAAAGTTCTGAAAGAAAAGAAATACCCTATGAAGCACGGACACTTTGCTGAGTTACCGTGTCTGCGTGTCGGACACATTTCGGACACGACACTCACCGACACTCGTCCGACACGCGTGTCTGCTGTGTCCAAACCGTCTCAATGAAAAATAAAAAATTCTTCTCTGGACACACTTGGACACACCTAAATACCATCACGTGTTAGCGTGTCCGATCTTATTCTTAATATATATCCTTAAAATAAATTTAGATATAGTATATATTATTATTTATTAAAACAAAAAATATTTTAAATACTTGATATAATTAAAATAAGACTTTAAAAATAATTTAAAAAATTAATTTATATTTTAATATCAATAAAATATTAAAATATCATTACGGTTTATCTAAAAAATACTTTATATTTTATATGTATGCGTGTCCCTGTGTCATGTAAGATTTTAAAATTCACGTGTCGGCGTGTCCCGTATCGTGTCGAGTCCCGTGTTCGTGTCAGTGTCCGTGCATCATAGGAAAACCTGACAACGGGTGATGTGACACTTAACTTTTGTATTCACCCATAAATTTTATTTCTGCATAACATTGAACTACATTTTAGAATGGAGACTAACAATTTAAAGTATCCACAAGCAGATACACTCGATATGCTTACTAAGAAAGACCCTGACACGTGCTGACCTAACTGGAAGTAGATTGGCAAGTTGATTCTAAATAATTCATCTCAATTTTATGCAAACATGTCAAATTCTGGTTATGCATTTATGATAGATAACCTTAACAAATTCTTCCTAAATACTAACAATGGTTCATTTGTTGCAGTACTGGGTGTTAATTTTGCTGCACATCTTATTCCATCTGGACATGGTTCAATTTGGCAGATCGTTGGTCTACCTTTTAGCGGAGGCAACGTCTTTTTTTTCCATCTATGAAGGAAGAAATACAGAATGGAAGTTTGGGGTTGAATGGACCGAATGTTGTCAAATGTATAAGTTGAAGGAAAAGGACATTATCCTGAAACTGGATTCACTGCGAACCCGCTAGCTAGATCTAATAATTTAAAGATTTTAAAGCGTGTAGGTGATTTGGATCTTAAGCTTTACCTTAACCATATTTTGAATTATGTCATGAAGTGTATTGTTCATATTTTGCTCCTGTGGGACCCGTCCTAAGTACAGAGTATATAGGGGGAGGGCCCTACCCCTCCCCGAGGTACGTCACTATACTCTCACTTTACTGCCATCTGTACGGATTCTGACTTGGGCGTCGGAGTCCTTTTTGTAGTTGGTTCTCCCTTTACACCACAACAGCTCAGGAGGTCGCGAGGCTCCAACGATCCATCCTTAGACACGAACCCGGGAGGTATATCCATTCTCCAGCATCCTTGGACCAGATCCCTTTCATCCCTCATAATCATTTCACTCATCCGACCCGTTTGGTACCCGATTAACCGAACAAGTTGTTAGTTGCCATTGTTGGTCATATTCAAAATAGGAGTTCTCACACAGTTATGGATAACAAGGCAAAATATAAATAATACACTTCATGACATAGTTCAAAATATGATCAATGTAAAGTTTAATCCTAATCACCCAAACACTTTAAAATCTTTCAATTATCAAATTTAACTGGCGGTTCCGCAGGGAATCCAATTTAAGGATATTGTCCTTTGCCTTCAACTTATACATTTGACAATATTCAGTCCATTCAACCCCAAACTTCCACTCTGTATTTCTCCCTTCACTCTTGAGTAGATGTAAAAAAAAGATGTGCAAAATCGAACCATGTTCAAATGGAATAAGATGTGCAACAAAATTAACACCTAGGTACTGCAACAAACTTCCCTCCCGTTTCCAGGAAAGGCTTCCTTTCGGAGGAACGGGGAGCGACAACGCTAGAATAATGCAGGAGCTGCTCCACAGGGTGCAGAACCTGGAGCGGAAGCTAGCGAATAGGGAGTGCTACCAGCCCAACCTGAGACAACCTCGTTCCTGGCCTCCTCAAAAGAGGGGGGAAGCCAGAGGAAGGAGCCCTAGAAGAGACCGTTCTAGGTGCACACCGACCCCCCGGTCCGAGCTAGAGAGCCAAGAAAAAAGTAGGGAGGTGCAGGGAGGCGGCAAGACCCCATAATCTACACTCGACCTCCAGCGAGACATACCGAGGAGAAAAATTGAGAAGATAGCAGAGAAAGACCGAGGAATGGATTTATTTTGTATTGAAATGAGTGAATTTTATCCATTATTCTCACCCTTATTCATAGAATTCGCATGTTTTACATTTTCCTTCCTAATTTTGTGCTATGATTGAAAACGTGCTTCTTTGGCCTTAAATTCACTAATTTTAATCCTCTCTTATTACCATTCGATGCCATGATATGTGTGTTAAGTGATTTCAGGTTTTCCAGGGCAAGAATGGCTTAGAGGATGGAAAAGAAGCATGCAAAAGAGGAAGGAACATAAGAAAGTAAGGTTTTCAGAAGCTGGTAGCGACGCGCACGCATGGACGACGCGTACACGTGACTAGTGCAAGAGGCAAGCGACGCGTACACATGGATGACGCGTACGCATGACCAGGAATTTGTTCAGCGACGCGTACGCGTGACAAACCGTCACGTGCTGCAGATATCAGAATTCATTGGGGGCGATTTCTGGGCTGCTTTGGATCCAGTTTCAGGCCCGAAAATACTGATTAGAGGCTGCAGAGTGAAGCTGGAAGATGTGAATCAATCATTCATACTTTCATTCACATTAGTTAGGTTTTAGGGTTTTTAGGTTTATTTCTTCTCCAATTCAGCTTTCTATCTTACTTTACTTTAGTTTTTTTCTACGTTTATTTGTTCTAGTACTTTAGTTATTTACTTCTCTCATTGATTCTTTTATTTTGCTAATTTAGTTTATGAGTTTATGTGTTACTCTCAATTTTCATTAATGCAATTTATGTTTCACGTTTCTTATTGTTCAATTGCTTTGTTATTGTTATTTCTTTGCTTTGGTTAGTTTTAAATTTTGCTATGTCTTGTTAGTTTTCTAAGTTTTTATTTTATGCTTTCCAAGTGTTTGATAAAATGCTTGGTTGGATTTTAAATTATATTTTTATGTTCTTAACTTGGATTGATCAATTTGGAGACTCTTGAGTTGTCAAAGTCTCTTGTTGATTGGTGATTGAAAGCTGCTAGTTGGCTTAAGCTTCACTAAATCTAGTCTCTGATTAGGACTAGTGAAGTTAAGTTGATTTTGCTCACTTCACTTTCCTCCAATTGTTGGAGGTTAACTAAGTGATAGTAAAAGCCAATTACCATCACAAGTGACTATGATAATAAGGATAGGAATTCTAAGTCTCTTTCTTTGCTAAGAACTTACTTAGTTATTAGTTTATTTTCTTGTCATTTACATTCTTTGTTCAACATTTAAAAACCCCAAAAATACTTTTCCATAACCAATAGTAACATACTTCCCTGCAATTCCTTGAGAGACGACCCGAGGTTTAAATACTTCGGTTAATTTTTATTGGGTTTGTATCCGTGACAAACAATCTAAACGTTGATTGAGGTTTAATTGTCGGTTTAGAACTATACTTGCAACGCGATAATTTTTGTGAAAATCTTTACCGATATTTTTCTTCCATCAGGCGGCGACATCCCGTAATCATGGGGTAACCCCTTTTCACCACTCCATTCTCGAGGTCTGGCTATCGAAACATTTCGATAAGCCAACGGACATGAGATATGACGGAACCCAGGACCCTCTGGAACATCTAACGGCCTTTGAGGCTAGGATGAATTAGGAAGGTGTGGGTGACGAAGTGAGATGTCGCACCTTTCCCGTGACCTTGGCAAGACCGGCAATCCGCTGGTTCAACGCCCTCCCGTAAGGCTCCGTGACAACCTTTGCAGATATAACCCACGCTTTTCTGGCTCAGTTTACAACGCGCATTGCTAAAGTTAAGCTCCCGATCAACTTGCTAGGAGTGATGCAAAGAAGCGGGAAACCGACTAGGAAGTATCTGGACAGGTTCAATGATAAATGCCTAGAGATTGACGGCCTGACCGACTCGGTGGCAAGCCTGTGTCTGACAAACGGGCTGTTGAACGAAGACTTCAGGAAACACCTTACCACCAAACCCGTGTGGACAATGCAAGAAATCCAAAATGTGGCTAGAGAGTCCATCAACGACGAGGAGGTCAACCAAGTCGTGGCAGCCAACAAGCGGCAGCCCGCCTATCACCCTGCTCGTCAGCCCGGTAACGGGGAAAGGCCTAAGGAGCACTCCAGGGACGGAAGGCCAAGTAAGACCTTTAAGTCGTTCCCCCGGGTAGGGAAGTTCACTAACTACACTCCCCTGACAGCCCCGATCGTCGAGGTGTACCAGCAAATAGCTGACAAAGGCATCTTGTCGAAGCCCCGCCAGCTCAAGGACAAAACTAGAGGGAACAAAAACCTCTACTGCGACTACCACAAGGGCTTCACCCATAAAACCTAGGATTGTTTTGACCTGAAGGACGCTCTGGAGTAGGCGATACGGGAAGGTAAGCTCACGGAGTTCTCTCACCTCATAAGAGAACCCAGGAGGCGAGATCGCGACCGATCTGGCGACGACAGGAGCCGCGCTTTGAAACTAAGGCAAGAACCCGAAGAGGACAGTGAACGCGGCCTCACCATCCTGAATGTCATAGTCGGGAGAGACGCTGCACCAAGGTCGAAGTGGCCTACAAGAAAGACGCCAAAGTCTTGGCCGTGTCATTATCTAGTCCTGCGCCTTCTTCCAGGAGAGTCCCGACAATATCATTCAGACCAGAGGACCAATGGTTCCACGACGTACCGGAGAACTCTCCCATGGTAATCACAGCAAGAGTGGGAACTGGTTTGGCCAGGTGAATTCTCGTTGACACTGGAGCCGACTCGAACATCATGTTTCGAAATGTATTTGACACTCTGAGCCTCCGAGAAGCCGACATAAAAACACACCAACACGGAGTGGTCGGCTTGGGGGATAACTTTATCAAGACTGATGGAACAGTCTCCCTACCGGTCTCCATTGGAGGAGGTCAAGGAAAGAGGTCGATAATGGCGGAGTTCTTTATTCTAAGGGACTCCACGGCCTACAACCTTATCCTGGGAAGAAAGAAAATCAACAAGTTCAGAGCGGTAATATGTACCAAGCTACTGATGATAAAGTTTGTGGCTGACAATGGGTCGGTGGGATCCATCAGGAGAGATCTAGAAATGGCGGTCGCATGCGACAACGCCAGCCTCTCCCTAAGGAAGAAGTCAAATGAGGCATCCGGGGTTTTCCTAGCTGATATGGATGCTAGTGTCGACGACAAGCCAAGACCAGAGCCTGAGGAGACCTCGAGAAGTTCAGGGTCGGCGACTCGGAAGACAAGTTCACCTCTGTGAACAGAAACCTCCCCCACAACTTGAAGGAGCCGTTGGTGGAGATGATCCAAGCAAATGGCGATCTGTTCACCTGGACCCCAGCCGACATACCGGGGATTGACCCCCAGTTCATGTCGCACCACCTAGCTGCGAAGGCAGAGGCCAAGCCCGTGGCATAAAGAAGAAGAAAGATGTCCCAGAAGAGAGTTGACGAGATGGCCAGGCAAATGGCCAGCTTGCTAGAAGCGGGGTTTATCGAGAACTGGACTACTCGACCTGGCTGTCAAACGTAGTCCTGGTTAGGAAAGCCAATGGGAAGCGGAGGATGTGCGTAGACTTCTCCGACCTCAACAAGGCATGCCTTAAGGACTCCTTTCCCCTCCCTAACATTGATGCTCTAGTGGACGCGGCTGCAGGGTATCGGTTTCTGAGGTTCATGGACGCACACTCTGACTACAACCAGATACCGATGCACTGGCCAGACGAAGAGAAAACGGCGTTCATAACGCCAGGGGGTACATACTGCTATAAAGTAATGCCGTTTGGACTAAAAAACGTAGGAGCTACTTATCAAAGGCTGATGAATAAGGTTTTTAGCAGTCTTATCGGCAGGTCGGTAGAAGTCTACGTAGACGATATCCTGTTGAAGACCACCCAGTCGGAAGATCTCATTAGTGACCTAGAGACTGTGTTCGCGTCCCTCCGGTGACACAACATGAGACTTAACCCTCTCAAGTGTGTCTTTGCCATGGAAGCCGAAAAGTTCCTAGGATTCATGATAACTCGGAGAGGAGTGGAAGCCAACCCTGAGAAGTGCGAAGCAATTCTGCAAATGAAGAGCCCAGGATGCGTCAAGGACGTACAGAGGCTAGCCAGAAGGCTTACTGCCCTATCCCGCTTCCTCGGCGCATTGGCAGCTGAGGTCCTCCCATTCTTCAACTTGATGAAAAAAGTAATAGCGTTCGAATGGACCCCAGCATGCGAAGAGGCATTCCACCATTTCAAAAGAATACTGTCGGCACCCCCGGTTCTTGGCAAACCCAAGGACTCTGAGACACTGTATTTGTACCTGGTTGTAACCAATGAAGCCCAGGCGGCCATCTTGATACAAGAAGAAGGAAAACCCAGCAGCCGGTATATTTTGTTAGCAAAGCACTACAAGGAGCGGAGCTAAGATACAGTAAGTTGGAAAAATTAGCGTATGCGCTATTAACCTCATCCAGAAGGCTACGACAGTACTTCCAAGGTCATCGCATTGTCGTCAGAACGGATCAAGCGATACGTCAAGTCATGCAAAAACCCGACCTGGCGGGATGGATGATGACCTAGGAAATCGAGCTATCTTAATACGACCTGCAATATGAGCCCAGACATGCAATCAAGGCCCAGGCCATGGTCGACTTTCTCGTGGAGGTCATGGGAGACCCTCACAAAACCCTAGGCACACGGTGGAAGCTCCACGTTGATGGAGCCTCCAATCAAACATCTGAAGGAGGAGGGATAATCCTCGAGAGCCCGATGGGGATAGTATACAAACAATCCATCAAGTTTGAGTTCCTAGTCTCCAACAACCAGGTAGAATACGAGGCCCTCATCGACGGCCTGCTAAGTCGGGGTAACAAGGGTAGAGGTGAACAGCGACTCTCAGGTCGTCACCTCCCAGATCAACGAAATGTATCAGGCTAGGGACCCTCTGCTACAAAAATACCTGGAAAAGGTTAAGGGCTTGAGCAAGGACTTCGAAGAGGTCGTGGTACAGCATGTCCCAAGAGAAAGGAACACACGAGCTGACCTCCTATCCAAACTGGCCAGTACAAAGCCTGGAACGGGAAATCGTTCCTTGATTCAGAGCCTAGTGAAAGAGCCAATAGTCGCCCTATGCGCGTCCCGAGCAGACATCGATTCCTCATGGATCGACCCAATCATTGACTTCTTAGAAAGCAGCAAGCTCCCTAACGACCACAAGGCGGTAAAGACATTGAGAAGAGAGGCGGCCAAGTACGTAATAGTGGAAGGCCATCTATTTAAGAGAGGACTGAATCAATCCCTATTGAAGTGCCTACGACCCGACCAGACGGACTATGTCCTTAGGGAAGTCCACGAAGGTTGTTGCGGCCATCATATCGGGGGAAAAGCTTTGTCTTGGAAGCTCGTGAGAGCCGGTTACTTTTGGCCCTCGATGATGACAGATCCCCAAGAATTCGTCAGGAGATGCAAGAAGTGCTAGGAAAATGCTAACTTCCATAAGACTCCCGCATCTGAGCTTAGCCTGCTAATGGCCTCCCGACCTTTTAGCTAGTGGGGGATCGACCTCCTAGGACCTTTCCCAGTTGGCCCTGGACAGGTCAAATAAATGATCGTGGCCATTGATTACTACACAAAGTGGGTTGAAGCAGAGCCACTGGCTAGTATTTCATCAGCTAACTGCCGTAAGTTCGTATGGAGACAGATCATTTCCAGGTTTGGGATCCCGCAGTCCGTGATATCGGACAACGGGACACAGTTTGTGGACAAGAAATTTAGGGAGTTTCTCACGGACCTAGGGATAAAACAAAGGTTCTCATTGGTAGAATACCCCCAGACCAACGACCAGGTTGAGGCCGTGAACAAAGTCATCCTCCAGGGCCTGAAAAAGTAACTCGACCAAAAGAAGGGAGCGTGGGCAGACAAACTAGCATCGGTCCTATGGTCGTATAGGACAACACCTCAATCCTCCACCGGGGAAACTCCCTTCCGACTTACCTACGGGGTTGATGTAGTAATCCCTGTAGAGATCGGGGAGCCAAGTCCACGGCTACTCTTGGGCGGAGTAGACGAGGCCGTGGAAAAGAACTTGGTCGATGAAACCAGGGAAATGACACACTTGTCTGAAATGGCACTGAAGCAAAGGATAGCACTTCGCTATAACGCCAGAGTGCTAAGGAGGAGCTTTGAGCCAGACGACCTGGTCCTACGACAGAACCACGTGGGCCTCCCCACCCCTGGGGAAGGGAAACTGGTGGCTAATTGGGAAGGTCCATACAGAGTGAAGGAAGTGGTCGGCAATGGGGCATACAAGCTGGAACGCTTAAATGGGAAAGAGGTACCCCAAATCTTGAACGTGGCAAACTTGACAAAGTTCTACCCCTAGAGACCGGGGCGACCACTCGTCCCAACCGATTCAGTAACACCTGTATTGCCTTGTGCTGAATTATTGCTAATCTTTAATTTTTGTTATTACTTAGTATGCTATTGTTTCACTTCATTCCATTTCTATCTCTATTTTTGTTTTCACTTGCCAATTACCCGATCTACAGCGATTACGGCTTCCCGGGACTGATCACCCCAGGAGCCCGCGACACCGTTAACATCACGCCGCGGCTACAAGGATAAGCCAAAATTCGAATTTTAAAACAAAGCCACAAGTCGGCTTCCTTGATTACCAGCGATGAGACAAAATGGTAAACAAATAAACCGTAAACAAACCACCAATTACCAAAACGGTAGACAAATTATCAACTACCAATAGCAAAATGGTAAACGAGTTATGGAAATTACACAAGAGTTCGAAGATCCATAAATCTACATATAACCATTACACAGTTCAAAATAACACAAGTAAAAGTGCATCACTTCTTCGGGATGTCAACAATTTGACCATCCCGGATAGTCTTGAAAGCTCCAATTGCAGAAGTGTCAAAGTCGGGAGAGAGCAGTTTGACCTGGGCTTTAATTGCCTCCTCGGTCCCATTGATCACCTCCCTTGCCTTCTTCACTGTGTCCTTGTTTTTCTTCTTTAGGCCGGCAACCTCTCCTTTCAGCCCGGCGACCTCATCCTTGGCACTCTTGACCGATTTCTCAGCCTCTTCAAGCTTGTCCTCCAAAGCAGTAATCTTGGCCTGGGCTGCAGAAGTTTTGCCACAAGCAGAGTTGAGCTCAGACTCTAACTTCATCTCCCGCTCGGTAAGCCGGGCGACCGCTTCGTCGGAAGTCTTCAGCTTCCCCTCCGAGTCAGCTAACTTCTCCTTTAAGACCCCGACCTCCGACTTCAGCCTCTCAACATCTTGAAGGGGATGACGATACTTCCCGTCCAAGGCCCCGACTTGAGTCAAGATGGGTTCGGCCTTCCTGGCAATAGTCGCAGCCCTTAGCATGCACCGATAGATCCATCGAGCCTGTGCGCCGAGGTCCCCACCATGGAAAAATTCTTCAGTACCGAGCATGAGCTACGAGTCAATAAAACCCCTAGCATCAAAGTTATTTTCCATAACAGTCAACGACCCCTCAAGACAGGAGGACAGTTTCCGCTTACAAGGGTTGTCGACTATTGCCACGTCGGGACCCCCCGGCCGACTCTACCTCAGGAGGAACTACACCGCTACTGCCTGGGACATCCTTTCCGATAGGGCCAGTTGGTCCGAGATTGCGAGGTGGAGCCGACTACACCTTGGGAGTAGGAGACAAAGGATGATCGGCAGTATAAGTAGCAGAGCTATCTTCGCTATGTCCAGGGAGAAATCGGGTCGTCAAATCTTCAAGTCCAGTGTGCTCGGCGGCCATGTCCACTGCAACACACACAACAACCCGTTACCTTGTAAAAAAAAGGGAGGGAGAGGAGTGCACTAGAGCCAACCGACTACTTACCCACATAGCTTCTACCCATCTCCCGATCACCCATTACGAGATGGGAGTTGATATTATTCTTATTAAAAATGACCAACAACACATCGGCTATATTCTTGTCCCTTTGAGTCAGGCCCTTGTATGTCACTTTGGTGAAAGCGTTGGACCCGGCCCCGAAGCTCCAATAAGTCGGAATCTGTCTCTCCCCCTCCAAAGTTAGCCAAAAAGGGTGATGACCCTCGGCAGGCCAGACCTTAAAGAATTTATCCTTGAAGTCATGGAACGAATCTTCCAATACCCCGAAGATTCGCCTGCCCTGTGCAGCCCGGAATGACATGAACCCCTTCTTATGCCTCCCTTCTTTAGAAGGATTTGTCAAAACAAATAACCATAATAATACCTCCACAGAGGCCGGCAAGTCTAGGTATTCACAAACCATCTCAAAATACTGAATCGCGGCCCAACTGTTCGGGTACAGCTGCGACGAGGCCATGTCGCACCGGTTGAGGAGAGCCATTTCAAACGGGGAGAAGGGGATGCGAACCCCCAAGATGGTAAACATGGCTTTATGCATCCAGATCCAGTCGGCAAGCCGGGGAGTGTTAAGATTAAGCTGACATATACGCTCGTGGGAAGCGAGAACAAACACCTCATAGCGCCCCTCATCGTCACCTCTCCCACACAGTTGGTCGCGAAGACGGAACTCCGTGAGTTCCTCTAAGGTTATTTGTGAAGGTGTATCCTTCACGTCTGAGGTGACCCAGGCGTATCTTTCAACACGGGGCCGGAAGAGGAAGTTGCGACATACCTACAGTGGGGGCACCACTCAAGGTTAGACTATAAGGCCGATAGGTCGAGAAAACAGGAACTAATGCTAAATGCTACAGTGAGCCTATCTACAGTTAAGCTTGGGCTAGATCTATAGCAAAGTAAAAACCAAAAATCAGGAACCTAAATGTCAACCTGCCTAGCATCTACCTAACGTTGTCACAACTCAAACATGCAAATCCAACACTTAATCCAAACAAGTGCAAACAGGGAAGAGCATACAAGTAGCATAAGCATGAGGCAAAATTGAAAAGTAGGAAAGAAAGAAGAAACATACCAGAATAGTGATAATGATCGAAAGGAGCTGCAAAATCTTGAGGAAGTTTCAGTGAATCAGGAACGATCCAGAGTAAAGTGACTTCAAAGAATGTGGAAGGGAAATGAGGAGTTTTTGGTGGTAATCTGGAAGTAGGAAACTGAAATGCAAGAGCAGGGAGAACTGAACAATAACTGACGCCTGGAAGCGCAAAAGACAGGGGTAAAATAGTCATTTCGCGCAGGGTTCAAATCAGTAATTAAGGGCATTAAATGTCCGACACAGAGAATGAGACGACGAATGACATTCCTCCGAGACGATGAAACCCACTCGCGCATAGAAGGCACGCCCCAATCATGAACGGCCGACCCAGCGACGATACAACTGAACGAGATCAGAACGCACCAACAACGGCGCTCACGACCATTGCCAGCGCGTTGGGGTACTGTTTCGACCCGGCCTAGCTGGCATTATGCCCCGGCCCGGGCGGCCGACCCGACGGGCACGTCGGACCGGAACCAAGAGTCTAACCCGACACCTCCTCCCCTCTAGAAAAGCACCTGACAGCTGGGGAGAAAGAAAACTTCCTGGAAGGCAGGTCTGCTCCTGTAGGATCCGCCCTAGGTACAGAGTATATAGGGGGAGGGCCCTACCCCTCCCCGAGGTACGTCACTATACTCTCACTTTACTGTCATCTGTACGGATTCTGACTTGGGCATCGGAGTCCTTTTTGCAAGTGGCTCCCCCTTTACACCACAACAGCTCGGGAGGTCGCGAGGCTCCAACGATCCGTCCTTAGACACGAACCCGGGAGGTATATCCATTCTCCAGCATCCTTGGACCAGATCCCCTTCATCCCTCATAATAATTTCACTCATCCGACCCGTTTGGTACTCGGCTAACCGAACAAGTTGTTAGTTGCCATTGTTGGTCATATTCAAAATAGGAGTTCTCACACAGTTATGGATAACAAAGCAAAATATAAATAATACACTTCATGACATAGTTCAAAATATGGTCAAGGTAAAGCTTAATCCTAATCACCCACACGCTTTAAAATCTTTCAATTATCAAATCTAACTGGCGGTTCCGCAGGGAATCCAGTTTCAGGATATTGTCCTTTGCCTTCAACTTATACATTTGACAACATTCGGTCCACTCAACCCCAAACTTCCACTCTGTACTTCTCCTTTCACTCCTAAGTAGATGAAAAAAAAAGATGTTGCCTCCGTTAGAAGGTGGACCAACGATCTGCCAAATCAAACCATATCCAAATGAAATAAGATGTGCAACAAAATTAACACCCAGGTACTACAACAAATGAACCATTGTTAATGTTTAGGGAGAATTTGTTAAGGTTATCTATCATAAATGCATAACCAGAATTTGACGTGTTTGCATAAAATTGAGATAAGTTATTTAGAATCAACTTGCCAATCTACTTCCATTCAGGTCAGCACATGTTAGGGTCTTCCTATAGTAAGTATATGGAGTGTATCTGTTTGTGGATACTTTAAATTGTTAGTCTCCATTCTAAAATGTAGTTCAATGTTATCTAGAAATAAAATTTATGGGTGAATACAAAAATTAAGTGTCACATTATCCGTTGTCAGGTATTTCTTCTCTTTCAAAATTTTGTTCGCTCAACTCAACTGATGAATAGATTTGATCACACATAATTATTGGATTATTAGGGTTATTACCTTCTATTGTTGAATCTTCATCCTCATCTGATGTGTCCTGAAGCTTAGATAGTTCGGACCTGGATAGTACCATAACATCAGGTGATGAGGCGTCACTGTTGCTGCCGTACTTTAGATGAAATGTTCTTTCTACATTGTGCAGTGTATCTTGGTTCAATTGGTCCCATATAAAAGTTTTTATTCGGAATCATTTTAATAGGTTGGTTCATTTCATTGCACAGCAAAATGAAAAATATCCCAAAACCCGCATAGGTAAACTGTATAGTAGTTCCTCTCCCAACAAAATAGAAATCTCTAATAAGCTAAATTGAACCCTTAGTTGTAACCTTCTGTTTAGTTTTACTTTCTAGATCCAACACTAGGCAATTATCCCACTCATCAATTGCGTAGCATGAGAACCCTAATTGGTGGCCATAAATTGCTACAAAATGCGGTGGCAAAGCTTTGTCTCCCTATATTGCATGTTACATCTAAAATTAAATGTTTTCTTTCACAAGCTATTTAAGATACAAGACATAATATTAAATGTACTTGGTTACCTGTCCGTCATATAGGCGAAACCTAAGAGTCCCTTCTTTTTCTTTGATCCAGTGTTCTTGGGTTGCCATAGATCTTCTGAGAGCATATAACAACACCATCATAGGTTAGCGAGACTTCGATTATTTGTTTTTTAAGAAATGGACCCGTACTGTCTAAAGTAAATAGTCATTTTTCACTGATATATTTAAGTTTTATAAGAGTAAAAAAGACAAAAAAAAGGCTGGTTATGACAGTAACATATAGACTACAAATATTATTTACAGAATGTGATCGTCGGATGATTATTTTAAAGCCAAATACAAATTGTAAAAACCATAATTAATTTCATGTCTTTGGTAAATGAATAGAGTGGTAAAAAAATCTGAATTGAAAGATTTAGAGTCAACCAATGACATAAGTTACGTCAACCCAAGTCAAGCTTAATGAAATATGACATATCAAAAATGGTTAACTAAACAATAATTATAATTAATCAAATAAAAAAAATTAACAATACTTTTGGTACATGATAAATTATTAGTGAGTACAGTTATTTCATAAATCTTATGCTAATATATTTATTATTTGATTCGAAAAAAATTATTTTCAAAATAACTACATAAAAAGTTATATAAAAATTACTCAAAAAATGAAATTATTAAGAACTCTTTTTTGTTCAATTGGGTTAAATATTATCTATCCTTTTGATGAATCTTTATTTTTAAATACTTAAAATAAATTTTGTTTGTCAATTTCTTTATAAAGTTACCTTTTTATACTGAGCTCAAAATAAAATTTGGCCATTTAATGATGAGTTGAATGCGTTAAAACAAAATCTTTGAAGTTTTTTGACTGATAAAAAGAGGTCTCTAAGGATGAATAGTCTATCAAGTTTTCACGACTTTATTATTAGTTAAAAGGGATTAAAACTGTGACCTATGAAACCTAATTAAGTTTGTATGATTTGAAGATTTTTTTACTAAATCAGGAGTAAGGGGATTAGCAATTTTACCAATCTAGGATAGTATGTTCATATGTTATGTACCAATTGAGTGTTACTGTACATTCATTTTTTTTATAGACATGTAGAATAAAGATCAACGAGGGTTCAATTTTTTACCTATTGGCATCATTCCTATCTGCATGCACCACCATTTAGTTTTATGATGTTGCTAATCGTCTTCTGGAGAAGAGATCAACAAGTTTCCCTCTTACTGCAAGAGATTACATTAGAATAATTAAAAAAAAATTGTTTCTCTTAGCATTAAGAAAAACTGTTAAAATTCAGATGGAGATGACATTTCACATGGATGGCTCGAACCTTGGTTTGCTCTTTGGATGGATCTCAGAAAAGATGCTGCAGACGTAAACTCTTATTCTGTACTTCTGCTGAAACTCCTTCTCTCTTCTCTTTGCTTTGCTTACTTTTCTTTTAATTAGTTAGTCACTAAACAAAGAGATGCCTAAATGATTATTATATGTGTGGGGGAGTTACAATATTTTTTTCTCCCAGACCCTAAATGACAATTAAAAAGAAAATTGAATAGCTATTATTCGAGTATATACATATAGATAGCCCATATATTTTTGTTCCTTTACACATATGTCTTTTTGGTTTTTTTGGTCCACCTTTTGGTGGAAATTAATTCTTTAACTATTTATTTGTCAAATAATTTTAAGTCTTGTTTAAGAATAATGAATAACAGTAGCGGCAGTCATGGAGAATGAAGGAGAGGCGTCGTTTTTCTTTTTTCAAATTCAGCCGGTCGGGTTATGGGTTCGGTCAGTTAGGGACTAGTAATGGGGCCTGAAGCTGTCCAAAATAAAAAAAAAAAACATTATGTATGGGTTCTGAGCCAAAAAAAGAAGTATCATATTATATGGCGCAGTAAAAGGATAAGGGCATGAAAGCAAATAAAATCTATTATCCTCTCTCATCAGATTTCTCTCCATCCATCTCTTCGCTTACCGGTACCCAACGTCTGCACCGTCACCGAAGCTAACACATAAACTTTTCTCGCGATGCAAACAGAGGAAGTGTCGGTAGAGACTTCTCTTCAATTCGTGAAAACTGAAGCTCGATCCATACGCTATTACTCAACATGGATGGCTGTCGTTGGCAATGCTGTAGAGGTAATTGGTGTTTTTTTTTCTTTGCAGAGTTAGTATATATAGTTACATAATTTGTTGGCCGAATACATCATGACAAATTAAAAGATTCATATTCCCGTTATACCTGCATCCCCGTGGTGGCCGAATACATCATTTATTAATGTGTCTAGCGGATTCTTTTGGTATGATGTCGCTTGCATTTCTAGACTATTTGGCTCAGCAGGTTGTATCTCACCATAGCGATTCCAAATTAAACAACATAGTTTTTGGAAAACAGCTTTAAGAGCAAGTGATCTAGAACTGTCTCTTTTATGCCATTTTTCAAATGCACATCGTGAACATGGACAACATATTCTATTCGAAATGGCCGCTCTCGTAAAAGTAAAATCAAAGAATCCAAGTATGCCATCTTTGTATTCCTTTGTTATTCGAGATTTTTCAATCCAAGTTCTATCCATTTGTAACTAATTTATTCAACCAAAAAATAAACAAAGTTGTAACATAAAAAAGGAATAAGTATTTATTTTTGTAAAGAAATTACTACATTAAAACTTGTCATCATAATTATTATAATAAGTAATTTGTCTCTTTGATGCTATTTTATGTCTTATTGATTTTCTTTAATTTTTTTATACAAAAATATTAAAATATTCTTTGAATATTGGTGTCGTTTTATTGGTGTAGACTAATAAAGAATTTGAACAAGTTACAACTTTTGAAGTTTTAATCTTCTAAACTAAATTTTAGGTAAATATATTTTTTCATATCACCTTTAAGAATTTGAATAATTATTTTATATGTAATTAATTTGGTATTATTTTATACTGGGTTAGTTTTTTAATTAAATTTTTTATGTCAAGCATTCTAACTATAAAAAATTAAGTTCTAATTTAATTATTGGATATTTTAAATCATTTAAGACTCGAAAAATACCATTCTAAAGTATTTTAAAATATTTATCTATATAATTAATCATTTATTTTCATGTCGGTAAGAAATTCTAAAAAGAGTTATATTTTATAAATTTTGTTTTCATGTAAATGTTATTATGTGTATTTTATGTTCAAGTTTCTCTCCCTAAAAAATATTTTTGAAGTTCCGTCATTACCAATCAATTAAATAAATAAAAAACTAGAAAAAGAAAAAAATCACTAAAACCTAGAAGGGAGAATACGTATAAACTAATAAAATCCCAAAAATGAGATACATAGAATTTAACAACTATAACTATTTTATTCAGAATAAAAAACATGTAACTACTCTATTGAACCAGGGAATTACCTTGTAAAAAGATTCAACAGAATAGTTTAGATTAGAACCACCAACAGAATAGTTTAGATTAGAACCACATGTATTAGTGAAATAGGAGCAACAAATATGCCAAATCAACTATTCAGATACTACAAGAACAATTTTTAAAAATAAAAAAGATATTTAGTTTAGTATGAACATTAGCAAATAAAAAGAAAAAAAATGTTAGATAACTAAAAAATTAAACAAATTTAGTTTTTTTTTTTCTTGTTAGCATTACTTGTGATATTATCAAAAGAGGTTCCACCTGGTTTTGCTAGATTCACTTTTTCTTCGTTAATGTCAATAATTTAATAATAGTATGATGCTTTTTAATTAAGAATACTAGTAGTTTGTTAATAAAATTTAGCTAGATTCTTCTTCTGAATTCATGATCAGTAATAATGTACGTAAATATTCACATAATAATAATAATAATGGGGATTTCATACGTAACTAGCATAAAAAACATGAAAATTAATTTTGAATTTATAATCCTATGATCTTTCTTAAGGTGATTAAGCACAAACTAAAAGAAATAAAAACATGCAAGTAGAACTGTAACAATGCACAATCAATCACTTTTGGAAGAGCCAAAAAATTCAAACCTTAAAATGTATATACACACTGAATCTAATTATCTTAAAATAAAACTCTATTCAAATCATGCATGTGGTATTACAGAATAAAGAAGCAACGCAAGACTTGCATGTACTGAAAATAAGATGCTCCCTCATGTACTGAAATTCAACATTTTAGTTCAAAGAATAGTAGCAGAAATAAACTGGAGACTACATGATTATAGGAGCTCTAATAGGAGCCAATTTTACTAGAAGCTAAAAAGATTAAATTTTTAGATAAAAATTAATGAATAATTTTTATGTCTAGCAAAATAAATCCCAATGTAAACTCTTTCTTTAATGAAAAAAGCATAAATATAACTTGCATGCATGATGAATGTAAAAAATATCAATACATATATACAAACATCCTATTATATATTGCTATATTTGTAAAAATCTTTGACTTGACCATTCACTATTAAGTTAAAAAGTCACATAAACACAAACATCTAATTGAATAATAGTATAAGTTAAAAAGTCACATAAACACAAACATCTAATTGAATAATAGTATAAGTTTTACATCGTTCAGTGTAACAACTAAGTGTGTGTTTGGATTACAGTTTGCAACGAGAGTTTGCATAAAATTGATTTTGTAAAATTGATTTTGATGAAAAGTAAGTTTGGGTTAACATGATTTATGTTTGACAATCTTTATATCAAAATTGATTATAATAAAATAAATGTTGTTTGGATTATACTACTCAAAATTACTTTTAGATGAAAAATTACTAAAAGAGACATTAATTTTAAATAATTTTTTATATACATGCAAAATCAGAACACTATCAAAAATAATATAAAAAATATTTATCAAATAAATACAATAAAAAATAAAAATATAAAAGAGATTACTATAAATTTTATAATGTCAGACAAAAAAAATATTCAATAATTTTTTTAGTACTGTTAATACTCTTTAATTTAGTATTATTTTTTACTATAAATTTTTATTATTTATGGCTCTATTGTTACTTATAATTAATTTTTTATTTATTTTATCTTTTTTTATAGGATCATAATTTATATTATACAGAATTTGGATAATAAACGTAGTATATAATAATTACAATTACAAATTTTACAAAGTCAGAATAAAAAATAAAAAAATTAATACAAAAAAAATTAGAGTACATCAAAAAATAGAGAAAAAATCATACAGATAAGAAATAATAAAAATTTCATAAAACCAACAACATATATCATATGAAAAAAAAATAAAAAGTAAATAAAATTCATATGAATAAAATCAAATAAAAAAATTTCATACACAACATAAATACAATGCAGTAAAGGATAAAAAAAAGAATTCATATGGAAAAAATAATAAAAATATTAAAAATTAATAAAATACCTGAAAAATCAGAACACTGTAAAAAATAAAAAAAAAGTCAACAACATTTGTCATATGAATAAAAGAAATATAATAAAGTAAATAAAAAATTATATGAGCAAAGCTAAACAAAAATTAAAAAAAATTCATAAAAAATATACATATAAAAAATAATATAGTAAATGATAAAAAAATTCATATAAAAACATAACATGAGAAATTAGAACACTATACAAATAATATAAAAATATTTATCATATAAATAAAAAATATAAATAAAAAATATAATAAAAAACATAAAAATTAAAATATAAAAATGAGTACTAAAAACAATAAAAAAAATTAAAATATTCAATTTGCTAGTGATTGAAACAAATCTGAACGATTTTGATGAAAAAAATTGGAATGAAAAACTGTGAAGAAGTAAGAAGAACTACAAAGAACTACTGTAAAAGTAATAGTTACTGGTATCATTTGTATAGAAGAAAATAAAGGATAGAGTTGGTAAAAAAAATAATTTTTTTACCTAATTTTCTAAGGATAATAACAACCATGAACGTGTTTGCCAAACACACCCTAAACACTCTTTAAATGTATCAAGCTTCTTAAGAATAACTTGGTATCATTTCAGATAGAAGAAAGATAAAAAACATTAACTTGGTATTATCAGTTCAGAAAGCAATGAGACTAAAACTTTAGCAATCGAAACAAATCAGTACCTTCTATCTAGGTGCAAAATTTTACTTAAAGTGCAATAAAGTTTGATCAAATATTATTTAAAGCGCAGTAAAAAATCAAATTGCTATTATATAAAGCTGACAATTATTGTTAAATTTACAAAAAGAAGTTTATGTGTTTGTTTAATAAAATAAAAAAAATCTATAGTCTTTAGTCTCTACCCTATTTTTTATTTTTCTATGTCTTAAATATTTAGTACTATAGATATAATTTTCTTCCTTTCTTTAATTTGTGGCATCCATCATCAGGATTGAAGGATCTAAAAATGAACAAAAAAAGTATGAACTTCCATGAGGAATACCAAATGGCTTTAAGGACAAAATCCTATGTTGATTTCCTTAATAAAGCTCATGAATTACTCATTAATAATTATTTCAACCACATTAAACTTTTATCAGAGACACTCCTTGAACCATGCCAAGAATCTATACATTCCATCTTGACAACACAACAAGAATTTTTTCCAAAGAGATCACATCAAGAACTAAGAAGTGTGATGCTAAGTTACTTTGATATCACTTATGAAGCTTCAAACATTTGCATCCATATTCTCAAAAGCATCAAACAAGTCCAATCCAATTACCAATTCATACAAAGGGCATTAGACATTATTATTATTGTTGATGATGATGATGAATCCTTAAAAAATTTCAATATTATGATTTTTGAGCTCAATTTATTCATATTCTTAAGTAATCCATTTTCAAGGCTTACTAACAACAACAACAATAGTAATCAAGAGTACTTTAAGCATATTAGTGATAAGCACTCATTATTTCAACCTTTGAAGTCTATGATTACAAAAATTGGAAGGAAAATTAAGCTTATAAATTCCTTATTAAAGTCCTTAACAATCTTAGCCATAGGGAAGAAGCTAATAAGAAGATCAAAGTTCTCATGGAGTTTACTTAGTAGAATTTTTTATCAACTACACATTGCATCAAAAGGAACATATATATTGAACACATAAAGGTAATGGTGAAATTCTGCTTAAAGAGGACAAGTTCTCTTTGCAAATGGTGATGGAGTCAGTATTAAAGAGAGACTCAAGCAGCAATTCATTTAAATGGAGGTACATTAACCTAAAGAAATAAAGCTCTGTATAACCATCACAACAAAATCCTCTTTTATTTTCTATCACACATGCAATTCAAAAATCAGGTTACAAACCCTAATAGTTTTCATCTGTATATGCTATCAAATTGTTACCTTTGCATAGAAACACAGCTACAACTCAGCAGCGACACTAACGCGAGTAGCAGAGGCACAACCGCGAACAGCAGCAATTAATAAAGAAATGCAAAGAACGAAGCGGTTAGAATCGGAGCAGAAAGAAGAAGAGGATTTTTCCCCTGTCAAATTGTGTGGGAGAATTCTTTTTAATTGAAGGAGTTATTAAAAACTCTACTATTTAAAATTAAAACTCTTCGTTAATAAATTTTTCAATAAAATAAAAGAGAATATTTTATTTTCAAATTCAAATTTATAAGATTTTTTTAAAACTTTCATTAACAAATTTCTATAATTTAGTCCTCTTTTTTTTGTAGTGAACATTCTTGTAAAAAATAACATTCATAAATTTATAATAATAAAATATTAAATGATAATAAAACGTTATTGAAAATAACGTAAAAATTATCCTAATAAAAAAAATCATGAAGATTATTATACTAATATTGTATTTTTGGATAAATTTAATAGGAATAAAGTTTAGGATTAGTCGAAATCTAATATTCTTAAACATTATATCTTGTCTAATTATTTTCATGATAAACTAGTTGTTGGGTTATATTTGAGTGTTTATTTTTTGTTCATATTAAGAATACTATGATAGGAAGATTTTATTATTAGAAGAATTTTATGTGATTTTTAAAAAATTAAGATCATAGAAATATTATGATTAGAAAAATATTTATGGTTTCCAGAAAAAAAAATTCGTTAAACTTTTTATGTTTGTAGATTCATTGAAAATTCAGTAAGTTTAATTTTTTTCATTTCACAAATGTGATAATACATGTTGGAGATATTAATTAGTCAAAGAGCAATATCTTTTAAATACTTGTTTGTAAATAAATAATTATAATTACATAAATAAATTATTTGTCTCTCAAATTTACGCAATTATATTGTTTTAAATATAAAGACGCAAATACATTATTTTATATATCGATAGAAACCGCTACTGCCAGTAGCTATTTACCGAAATACATAATTCGCTATAATCAGCAGCGGATTACATGCGAATGGGAAAACACAGAAAGAGGCGGTCGCGATTTCTGTTGATGCTTGGCCATAAACCGCTACTAGCAGTAGCGGTTTATATGTATTGGGACATGTGCATAAACCGCTGGAGGCAGCAGCAGTTTATGTTGAGTATATATTTTTTGCAATCATATGATTTATATGGATAAAAAGTAAAGTAATTTTTAAAGAAAAAATGTATACTTTAGTGAATTTTTTACTAAAAATAAATTATTTTATCATTCATTAGTTTTAGAAGAGATGAAAATAAAAAAAAATTAGTCTTAATTTTTATATTTTAGTACTCTGTGAGTACTACTCTTTGATTTGCTATTTAGTCTCATTTTAATAATAAATACAAATAAAAAATTATTACATACATATTTATATTTTCTATTTTATTCATCAAAATTATGATGCTATCACTATTATTTATCCAATCAATCAATTATAAAATACAAATAATTTTTATTTTTTAAAATCTTAGAAAATATAAATGCAATGACTTTTTGAGTTATATGGCTAAAATTTAAAGATGATTTTTACATACATATTAATTGGTAAAATTTTATATTCTTATGAATTATTTTTATAAATTAAAAAAATAAAATTACTAATATCTATCAGAATAATTATACCTCTCTATCAACATAGATTTAATAAATATATAAAAATTTATATTTTAAAATTTAAAATTTAAAATTAATTTAATTTTAATTGTTTTAAATATTTAAATAAAATATAATTTTAACAAAAGACTTCTATAATTACAAAAAATATATATTATTTAGTCTTGGTTTATAAATTTTAAAAGACATAAGAATAAAAAAAATTAGTCTTAGTTTACATAATTTAATACTTTGAGTACTGTATTTTTTTTTATTTGTAATTTGGTCTCACTTTTAATAATAAATACAAATAAAAAAATTATTACATGTATATTTATATTTTTTAAATTATACCGTGAAATGATAAATTAATTTTTTTTATTTATGATATTATTTAAATAATATATACCATTAATTATTTGTTTTGTAATTATTTTTTTAGATAAATATTAGTTTTACTATTTGTTTTCATACTCAACGTAAACCGCTGCTGCCTCTAGCGATTTACTGCCAGTAGCGGTTTATGGCAAAGCATTAACAAACAAAAACAGCGACAGCCTCTAACGGTTTCTGTATTTTCCCATTCATATGTAATCCGCTGGCTATACCGGATTATGTGTTTCGGTTTCTATAAATATATGAAACAATGTATTTGCGTCTTTATATTTAAAACAATGCAATTGCGTAAATTTGAGAGGCAAACAATTTATTTATGTAAATTGCTCTATTTTTTATTTATTTCTATTTAAAAATGAAATATTAGGATCATTATATATATATAATTCTTTTGTATAATTCTTTTGTATGAATTGCACTATGAATTAGGAAAATTCTTATATTATTAGTTTAAACTTTGTATTATCATTAGGATATTTTTTTATAGGAATATTATTCATAAGTTATAATTTTTTATGTGTTGTTTAATTTTTGTTCAATAAAATTTGATGTATTAGATCTTAATTATTTATACATAAATTGTGATAGATTATTAAATATTTATCCTTTTGTATATAAATTGTGTTAAATTGGTGAGTTTTTGTTAAAAAATACTATTGAATTTATAAGTAAATTGTGATAAGATACCACATGATTTGTGTATTTTTGTAAAACAATTATTCTACTATAATTTACGTCTTAAAATATAGTATAATATTCCTAGCAAATCATAGTAGAGTAACAAAATTTATGAATAATATTATTATTTATATATAAATTATAAAAGAAAACATATATATAATGAATTTTGATTTAGGATAATTTAGTAATTATGGCTTTTTTTAATATTAAAATAGACAAGTGTTTTTTTTTTAGACACATAGGACAACAAAATAAGAAGAATTTAATATCATTAGATACTGAATTTAAATTTTTATACAAGTACTACAACAACGAACTAAAGAATTTTTTTTTTGTAAAAACTAAAATTAAAAATATATTGATTGAATTCAATTCAAAGTTCATGGAATAGACTCATTGAAGTCACTAACAAAATAAATATCTATTAAATCTATTAAATGTATATTTTTTGTCCGAATTTTTTGCTTTTGAAAAATTAGATGTCAAACAAGTTGTATTTTAAAAAATGTGAATGAGAATATTGTGATAGTTGTACTTTTAAGTTTGTTAAAGAATAAATTACAAATTAAAAAATTGATTTTAAAAAAAAGTTTGCGAGAGCGCAATAATTTTGATTTTTATGTTAATATTTGAAAAAAAAAATCATTTTGATTTTTGGGAAGCAAAAAAGGAAAGGCAAAACATATGGACCTGAAACAACTTGTTACAAGGAAGAGACTTCTTGAGAAAAAAAATGGAAAGTAGAGCTTGGGAGATGGAAGGAAAGTAAATGTTTGATTCACTAAAAGACCCTATAAAGGAAGAACAAAGCATAATAATGAGAGTGTCGGAGTTAATAACACAAGAAAGCGAGTGGGACATCATAAAAGTACAGGAGAATTTCGCTCCAAGCATTCAGGATAAGATCCTACAAACTCCAGTGTAGATTGAGAATACAAGATTCACTCAGACTTTAGGGACCTATAGGGAGCTATTTGGAATACGCAGACACCACAAAAAATTAAATTATTCTTATGGAAAGCTACTCAAGACATCATACCAGTCAGGGCTAACTTACATATAAAAAAAAATTGCTAATGATCCTTCTATGCGAATGGACTAGAGCAGCATGGTTTGGGATGCAAATTCAGTACATTCTAATAGCAGACACAGTTACTGTTACGATGGGTAATCGAAGATTATTGGGTTGAATCAGTTTGGCTGGCCCGACCGTAGGAATGAAGGAGTATCTAAGCGGATTGATGATCTAAGGCCCCCGTTCGACTTCGGTATGAGAGAATGGGGGGTGGTACCTGCAAAGACACTCCGATGCCAAAGTCAGCAAAGGGAGCAAAACAGGTCTAGAGAGTATTGGGCTTAGTGATACCTGAGAAGTGTCAGTGTATTTATAGTGGTGAACCCATAACTACCGTTGGTGTAGTTCCGTTATTCATGGGGAATAACCATCCCTTTATCTTAGGGAGGTTGAGATATGGTTCCAGGAAGTGGGTAGAGAGATTTTAGGGGCAGTTACACATTTGAATGAGTGCTTATCTGCCAGCTAATCTTCGTCCCGACTTCTTTAGAGCAAGTCGTGGTAGGAACCAACTTCGTGGGGTGAAGGTCGGTGTAGAGCGAGGCTTAATCCTTTGGATTGGGCCTTTCGTTTGGACCTGGGCCTTATCGTTGGGCCAGGGTATGAACAGTGCCCCTACTCGAGTCCAATTTCTTTTAGGACTTGGGTTCGAGTATTCTACTCGGGGTCATTGCCGACTTGTTGGAGGACCGACGTGATGGTTTGGAACCGACGTGACTTTTTGTGACTTTTGATTTTCACAGTTACGTCTAATCAAACGTCGCGTCCGTTAGAGGTTTGCGTAGGGGTTGTCTTGGTAACGGTGCACCCATTTAATGACTGCGTCCGTTTTTACCATTATGCCCCTAACGTGCTTATAAATACTTTCTTTCTCTTTCTTTGCTTCGTTTCTGCGATTTTTCAAATTTTTTTTCTTCTCATCTGTTCGTGGAGCACCCCTTGTTTGAAGGCTTTATCTTCCTCTACCTTACTTCCAGATAAAGGTTAGTTTTCTCTTCTCTTCTATACGACGTGCTTTCTGTTTGCATGCTTTTGTTCTTTAGATAGAGAGAGGTTGATTCGTAGGCTCTGATTCCGTATTCCCCTTAGAGACCATGTTTTTTATTTTCTTTTCTTTTTCCTTTGTAGGTTTCACTCACCTTTTTAGGAAAAGAAATGTCTTCCGTAGAAATTTTTGCTCAGTGGGTCGATGTCACAGTCTTAGGAGAGGAGCCTCTGGTTGATACTGATTTTATTACTGACCTTCGCACTCGTCACCGGCTCTGCACCTCTGATGAGGATGAGCCAAAGTATAAACTGCTTGCCCCGGGTCCGGAAGACCGGGTTTGCTTCGGGAAGGCTACTGAGACGGCCCCTCATTTCTTCTTTATGTATGAGAGCATGATTACCCGTTTGAGTGTTTTCCTTCCATTTTCTGATTTCAAAATTGCTGTTTTATGTCACTGCCGTGTTGCACCTACCCAGCTTCACCCCAATTCCTGGGGTTTTCTGAAAATCTACCAGTTTATCAGCCATGCTTTAGACTTTCTGACTTCTTTGAGAATTTTCTTTTATCTCTTCCACATGACCAAGCCCTTCAGTGGGCAAAATAACAAGCAACAATGGGTGTCTTTCCGAGCTATACAAGGTCGGAGAGTTTTCACCCTTTTTGATGAATCCTTTCATGACTTCAAAAATTATTTTTTCAAAGTTCAAGGCGTAGAGGGTCACCACCCCTTTTTCTTGGATGAGACTTCTTCCCCTCGCTTTTCCTTGTACTGGTTAGAGGCTTCCCCCTGTGAGAAATATAGTTTGGAGGATCTGGATGAGGTGGAGGCAGCCATTGTAGGGTTCCTCTGAGAAGTATGGGGGAGGGCTCCATATCTGGATACCAAAAAATTTCTCCAGGGGTCGTCGTCTTTTGTCCAGACACAACTAGGTAGCTTTTATCTACTTTGTTTTCGACTTGTTTCTACCGACTTGAAGTTTACCGACTTGTTTTACTAATTGTTTTCTTTTACAGAGATGGCGAGGAAGAATTCCAATGAGTCTTACTAGAGAGTCCAGGAGGCCAAGGCGAGGTCTCGTGCCAGAACCGGTGGTGCCAAGGTAACTAGCTCTCCTCTTCCTCTTCCTCCCCCTTCTTCCCGAAATTTGGGGACTCCTTTCCAACCCATTGTTATCTCTGCTTCGGCTTCTTCTCAGCCGTCCCCTCCTCCCCGACCTTCTCCTGAACCAGAGAAGAAGAAGCGCAAGGCTTTAGAGTCTGGATCTTCTTTTGAAGGTGAGGCTAAGGTGGATGCTCCTGCATTTATCCGAAAGTTCATCTATTCCCATACCCGTATAGGTATGGATGATGTTTCTATTCGGAACCACCTCACTATTCTGGCTGAGGAGAGCATCAGGGCGGCGGGGATTTGTGCCAAGTTCCTTGATATTTTTGAGAAGACTCCTCTTAGCTCTCTGGGTTCAACCTCTAAGGTTGAAGAGTTGGAGGGAAGACTTCTCATATATCAGGAACATGAGAAGGAGTTGAAGAAGGAGGTTTCCAAATTGAAGGAGGAGAGGGATGGCCTCCGAGAGAAGGAGAGCAAGTTACAAGCCCTATGTAACATGGAGGAGGGCTTGAGAAAGAAGGCGCCGGAGAGTTA
This sequence comes from Arachis ipaensis, assembly GCF_059453495.1. Taxonomy (NCBI): domain Eukaryota; kingdom Viridiplantae; phylum Streptophyta; class Magnoliopsida; order Fabales; family Fabaceae; genus Arachis; species Arachis ipaensis. Next base: position 121,194,343 of record NC_142435.1, on the reverse strand, counting down.
TCAGAGTTTATTTGAGGACCTCATGGCTGTAAGGAGGGACTTGTTGAACTCTCGGACTGCCTATGCCGAGTTGGAGGACTCTATTGCTGAGGGGGCCGAGGAGGCCTGGAGGATTTTTAAGGAGCAGGTCGGAGTTCTAGCTCCTGACCTGGATCTCTCTCCTTTGGATCCTGATAAGGTCGTTATTGATGGTGCCATAGTTTATCCCCCAGCTCCCGAGGTCGTCACCGAGTCAGATTTGAAGACTTGGGGGCAGAGAATCATTGAGTCTCCTCATCGCCAAAAGGATGTTCCGAGTTCCTCAAGACCTCACGGCGCCTCTTCTCCGACTCCTATGGACACTTCTCTCCCTGGTTCTGATGGCGCTCCGACTTCTCTTCCCGACTCTGGTGGTGATCCGACTACTCCCTTCAGTCCTGGTGGTGATGCTCTTTAAAAATTCATTATTTGTTGGCTATATGAGGACCCGGCCTGTGGGTCCCCTCTTTTTAACTCTTTATATTTGTGGTGGTGGTATGTTGACTTTGGCCTTTTGTGGCCGTAAACAAAAAGTATTTATAATTACCCTTTTTGGTATAAGGGTTTCAGCTACCTTTTTGTGTGCATGCTTTTCTGATTTTGTTTTTTCAAAGCGCCCTTGATCTTTTCTAAAAAACCTTTCTTTTGGCTTGTCTGTTTTCCCGAGCCTTTTCGTTTTAAGGACTTTAGGACAACTTTTAAGCTTTTTCTAGGTTTTTTCGATCCCTTTTTTGTTATTCCTAGTACTCAACTTTGTTTTATTGAGTATTTATGACTTAGGTTATTTTTGCGATGCGTTTTCTTTTCTACTCGGTTTTTCATTTCGACTTATGAGTCGGAATGTTTCCGAGTTCCTCACGATCAACTTTTATAACCTCTTTACACCGACTTGTGCCTCGTCGTTTTATTCTGACGACCATCTAGGTCGGTTCATGGGATTTTCACATTTTGTCGAGCTTAAGTCGGGGCGTTTCGTAGAAAAGTAAACGAGAAGGAATTTATAAGAGATATTGTAAAAAAGACATTTATTTATTTGGGGAGGTACTTTTACGGCTACTAAGGGTTTAATGGTCTATTCCCCCCTTAGCCTCCACTATGATGCCTCGTTAAAACCCTTTTTCAGAAAAAACCCTTTAATTTTTGGGAAAAATCATGAAGTTGGGAAAAGAGTACATCAGGGAGTAGAGTTCGCTTTTAACTATAGTACCTTTTCATGTTACAAGCATGCCACGACCTTGGTAGCTCGGCACTGTTTAAGTCGGTCACCTTGTAATAACCTTTTCCTAAGACCTCGTTAACTTTGTAGGGTCCTTTCCAATTGGCAGCGAGCTTTCCTTCCCCCGATTTGTCGACTCCTATGTCGTTTCTGATTAAGACCAGATTGCTTAGTGCGAAACTTCTTCGAATGACTTTCTTGTTGTATCTAGTAGCCATCCTTTGCTTCAGCGCTGCTTCTCTTATCTGGGCTTGTTCTCGGACTTCAGGGAGCAACTCGAGCTCCTCTTTGTGCCCCTGTATGTTTCCGATTTCATCATGGAGAATCACTCTTGGGCTTTGCTCACTGATTTCCACTGGTATCATAGCTTCTACCCCATAGACAAGTCGGAAGGGTGTTTCTCCAGTTGCAGATTGGGGTGTCGTCCGATAAGCCCACAACACTTGGGGGAGCTCCTCTGTCCAGACTCCTTTTGCATCTTGTAGTCTTTTCTTTAGCCCTGCCAGTATGACTTTGTTGGCTGCCTCGGCTTGTCCATTTGCTTGTTGGTGTTCCACCGAGGTGAACTGGTGTTTGATTTTCATACTGGCCACTAGGCTTCTGAAGGTGGAATCGGTGAACTGGGTTCCATTATCTGTGGTAATGGAGTGAGGTATCCCATACCTTGTGATGATATTTTTGTAGAGGAACCTCCGACTTCTCTGGGCGGTGATGGTGACCAATGGTTCTGCTTCTATCCACTTTGTGAAGTAGTTTATTCCCACAATTAAGTATTTGACTTGTCCTGGCGCCTGGGGAAAAAGACCTAACAGATCCATTCCCCATTTTGCGAAGGGCCATGGAGAAGTTATGCTAATGAGCTCCTCGGGGGGAGCCACGTGGAAATTTGCATGCATTTGGCAAGGTTGGCATTTTTTCACAAATTCTGTGGCATCTTTCTGCAAGGTCGGCCAGTAGAATCCAGCTCGGATTACTTTTCTGGCTAGCGACCTAGCTCCGAGATGGTTTCCGTAGATCCCATTGTGGACCTCCTCTAGTACTTCAGTGGTCCTTGAGGTCGGTACGCACTTCAACAATGGCATTGATATTCCTCTTTTATAAAGGATATTTTTCACCAGAGTGTAATATTGTGCTTCCCTCCGGATTTTCTTGGCCTCTTTTTCCTCTTTGGGGAGGATGTCGAATTTTAGGTATTCGACCAGAGGATTCATCCATCCGAGATTTAGCCCGGATACCTCAAGGACATCTTGTTTGCCCTCTGCTTTTACTACAGAGGGTTCTTGGAGAGTTTTCTGGATCAGGCTTCTATTGTTCCCTCCTGGCTTAGTACTTGCTAACTTGGAGAGGGCGTCTGCTCTGCTATTGAGATCCCGAGTTATATGCTTAACTTCGGTTTCGGTAAAGCGCCCGAGGTATTCCAGAGTTTTTTCCAAGTATCTCTTCATGTTTGGGTCTTTGGCCTGATACTCTCCATTTATCTGGGAGGTCACCACCTGAGAGTCACTGTATATCATCACTTTTGTCGCACCGACTTCTTCGGCCAGCTTCAGTCCTACAATCAGGGCTTCATATTCTGTCTGATTATTTGAAGCTGGGAATGCAAATTTGAGGGATACCTCTATTTGAGTTCCCCTTTCATCGGCCAGTATTATACCTACACCGCTTCCTGTCTTGTTTGAGGATCCATCTACATAAAGTTCCCATGTAGTTGGCTTTTCCTCTTGATCTCCCGCGTATTCTGCTATGAAGTCGGTGAGGCATTGGGCTTTGATTGCTGTCCGAATTTTATATTTCAAGTCGAACTCGGAGAGCTCTATTGCCCATTGAACCATTCTCCCCGCAACATCCATCTTTTGGAGGATTTGCTTCATGGGTTGGTTCGTCCGGACTTTTATTGTATGTGCTTGAAAGTAAGGCCGTAGCCTTCGTGAGGCTATTACTAAGGAGTAGGCAAACTTCTCTAGTTTGTGGTACCTTAGCTCAGGGCCCTGTAGAACTTTGCTAATAAAGTAAACTGGATGTTGTCCGACCTCGTCCTCCCTTATCAGGGCTGATGCGACAGCTTTGTCTGCTACGGACAAATAAAGGACGAGGTCCTCCCCGACTAGAGGTCGGGTTAGTATTGGTGGTTGGCTCAAGAATCTTTTGAACTCCTGGAACGCTCCTTCGCATTCTGGAGTCCATTCGAACTGGCATCCCTTTCTTAATAAAGAAAACAGTGGAAGGGATTTTAGTGCCGATCCTGCCAAAAATCTAGAGAGGGCTGCGAGTCGGCCATTCAGTTGCTGAACCTCTCTTAAGCAAGTCGGGCTCTTCATTTCCAGGATAGCTTTACACTTATCGGGATTCGCTTCAATCCCTCTCTGTGTTAGCATGAATCCTAGGAATTTTTCGGCCTCCACCGCGAAGGTACACTTTGCAGGATTTAGCCTCATCCCGTGTAACCTTATGGTGTCGAATACTTGCGAGAGGTCGGCTAAGAGGTCGGCTTGTTCCTTGGTTTTTACTATCATGTCGTCTACGTAGACTTCCATTAAGCCCCCAAGGTGGGAAGCAAACACCTTGTTCATCAGCCTTTGGTATGTGGCCCCTGCATTTTTTAATCCAAATGGCATGACCACGTAGCAAAAATTTGCTCTGGGCGTGATGAATGATGTTTTCTCCTGGTCTGGCTCATACATTGGGATTTGGTTATATCCCGAGTAGGCATCCATGAACGACAAGTATTGATATCCCGAGCTAGAGTCTACTAAGGTATCAATACTCGGGAGAGGATAAGGGTCTTTGGGACATACCTTATTTAAGTCGGTGTAGTCAACACACATCCTCCATTTGCCATTTTGTTTCTTGACTAGCACTACATTTGCTAGCCATGTTGGATATTTAACTTCTCTAATGAAGCCGGCTTCTAGGAGTGCCTAAACTTGCTCTTCCACCACCAGGGCTCGTTCCGGGCCGAGCTTGCGCCTTTTCTGTTGTACAGGTCGGGATCCCGGATGTACCGAGAGCTTGTGGGACATGAGCTCGGGGTCTATCCCGGGCATGTCAGAAGCCTTCCAGGCAAAGAGGTCGGAATTGTTTCTTAGGAGCTTAGTCAACCCTTTGCTTCAGGGTTTCCCCTAGGTTGGCTCCTATGCTGGTGTTCTTCTCTTCCTCTTCGCCGACCTGTATTTCTTCAGTTTTTCCTCCGGGCTGTGGCCGTAGCTCTTCTTTGGCCCTTGCACCACCGAGCTCTATGGTGTGAACCTCTTTGCCTTTTTCCCTCAGGTTCAGGCTTTCGTTGTAGCACTTTCTTGCCAACTTCTGGTCTCCCCGCACTGTTGCTATTCCCGCAGGTGTCAAAAATTTCATGCAAAGATGAGGGGTAGACACCACCGCTCCGAGTCGATTCAGGGTAGTTCTGCCGATTAGGGCATTGTATGCTGACCCCATGTCGATGACTATAAAGTCTATGCTCAGAGTTTTGGACTTTTCCCCCTTTCCAAAGGTAGTGTGGAGGGGTAGAAATCCCAGTGGTTTTATTGGTGTGTCGCCTAGCCCATACAAGGTGTCGGGGTAGGCTCTCAACTCCTTTTCATCCAGCCCCAATTTGTCAAACGCGGGCTTGAAAAGGATATCCACCGAGCTTCCTTGATCCAATAGGGTTCTGTGGAGATGGGCATTAGCTAGGATCATAGTTATTACCACTGGATCGTCGTGTCCAGGGATTATTCCTTGCCCATCTTCCTTTGTAAATGAGATGGTGGGGAGGTCGGACGATTCATTTCTGACCTGGTGGAATCGCTTGAGGTGTCTTTTGCGAGCGGACTTGGTGAGTCCCCCTCCCGCGAATCCGCCCGAGATCATATGTATATGTCTCTCCGGAGTCTGCGGTGGTGGGTCTCTTCTATCCGTATCATCTCGCTTCCTTTTTCCATGATTGTCCGACCTTTCTATGAGATATCTGTCAAGTCGGCCTTCTCTGTCCAGCTTTTCTATCACATTTTTAAGGTCGTAACAGTCATTTGTTGAGTGGCCATATATTTTATGGTACTCACAGTAGTCGCTGCGACTCCCCCTTTTTTATTTTTAATGGGCCTGGGAGGTGGCAGCCTTTCAGTATTGCAAAGTTCTCTGTATACGTCCACTATAGAAACTTTTAGAGGAGTATAAGAGTGATATTTCCTGGGTCTGTCAAGACCGAGGTCTTCTTTCTTCTTGGGCTCCCTTTCTCTTTCTTTTATTGAGGGAAGGTGCCCAGGTCGCCAGCTCGACTCTCTCAGCCTGGCATTTTCCTCCATGTTGATGTACTTTTCAGCTCTTTCTTGTACATCACTCAGGGAGGTGGGGTGCCTTTTTGATATGGACTGTGAGAAGGAGCCTTCTCTAAGTCCATTTACTAGCCCCATAATGACTGCCTCGGTGGGCAGGTCTTGAATCTCTAAGCATGCTTTGTTGAACCTTTCCATATAATCTCGTAGAGGTTCTCCGACCTCCTGCTTTATTCCCAGGAGGCTCGGTGCATGCTTTACTTTATCTTTCTGAATGGAAAACCTCATCAGAAACTTCCTCGAGAGGTCCTCGAAGCTGGTGACCGACCTTGGAGGGAGACTATCGAACCACTTTATCGCTGCTTTCGATAAGGTGGTCGGGAAAGCTTTGCAACGCGTTGTATTAGAAGCATCAGCCAGATACATCCGACTTTTAAAGTTGCTTAGATGATGCTTTGGATCGGTGGTTCCGTCATAGAGGTCCATATCGGGGCTTTTAAAGTTTTTTGGAACTTTTGCCCTCATTATGTCCTCACTAAAAGGGTCCTCCCCTCCCGGGGGCGACTCTTCTCGATCTTCACGGGAGTTCCGACCTCTGAGGGAGGATTCTAACTTTAAGAGTTTTTTCTCTAACTCTTTTCGTCAATCCATCTCCTCTCTTAGGTGCTTTTCTATCTCCCTTTGTCGCTCCCGTTCCTGTTCCAGCTGTTCCAAGCGACTTTGGTGGACATGGACTAGCCCCATTAGTTCAGTTGCGTGGGGTGGTCCATCCTTTTCTGACTCACGCCCCTCCGAGGAATTTGTCTTCGGATTTTTAAATCCAGAGGTTCCTTCCCTGTGTTGGTCGTTGGTTTCCTGGTGGAGGGTCAGGTCTGCGTCGTGGTTTCCGGTATCCAGATTCTCTTGTTCGGAATCCGACGCCACATGACCATCTTCAGGGGATACATCCGCCATTACTGGCTGATCTCTCGGGTCCCCGGCAATGGCGCCAATGTTACGATGGCTAACCGGAGATTATTGGGTTGGATCAGTTTGGCTGGCCCAACCGTAGGAATGAAGGAGTATCCAAGCGGATTGATGATCCAAGGCCCCCGTCCGACTTCGGTATGAGAGAATGGGGGGTGGTACCTGCAAAGACACTCCGATGCCAAAGTCAGCAAAAGGAGCAAAATAGGTCTAGAGAGTATTGGGCTTAGTGATACCTGAGAAGTGTCAGTGTATTTATAGTGGTGAACCCATAACCACCGTTGGTGTAGTTCCGTTATTCATGGGGAATAACCGTCCCTTTATCTTAGGGAGGTTGAGATATGGCTCCAGGAAGTGGGTAGAGAGATTTTAGGGGCAGTTACTCATTTGAATGGGTGCTTATCTGCCAGCTAATCTTCGTCCCGACTTCTTTAGAGCAAATCGTGGTAGGAACCGACTTCGTGGGGTGAAGGTCGGTGTAGAGCGAGGCTTAATCCTTTGGATTGGGCCTTTCGTTTGGACCTGGGCCTTATCGTTGGGCCAGGGTATGAACAGTTACATTAATGGGAGAATAGATGAGAGAGAATTGGCACAAATTCAATGGAATAAAGAAGAGAGGAAAGACAGATGGAGCAGCATGGGGCACATGATTGGGCTATATGGAAGGCGAGAAATGCAGCAATATTTCACAATCTAAAACCAGATCCTCTAAGCACTGTAATCCAAGCTAGAGTACAAGAAAGTGAGGAAAATCACAGAGCAAATAGAATCAAAACTAAGTAAAGTATCGTTTTTGTCCCCAACATTTGGGGTAAGTCCTATTTGTGTCCCTAACGTTTAAATCGTCTTATTTGTATCCTTAACGTTTATAAAAGTGATTTAATGTTATCCTATTATCAATTATACAAACAAATCAAATTATATTTTTCAATTATTCTCACTTGGATATATTCATTCTCAATTAGGTCTCACTTGGATGTGTTCGATTTTAATATTATACCCACTATTTGTGTTTAGATTCAATTATGTCCCTAGAAAAGTGAATTATGTAATAAATGTTGTAGGAATTAGTTTAAATTTGATGAGCTATTTTTTGGAGTAGATCATCGATTCTATCCCATACATTTGTATTCTAACTTCAAGAAAAGATTTTTAAAACTCAAACTAAAGCGCTCATGATGTGTAATTGACGGCAGGATAACATTGAATCACTTTTACAAACGTTAGGGATACAAATAGGATGATTTAAACGTTAGGGACACCAATAGGATTTACCCAAAATGTTGGAGACAAAAACAATAATTTACTCAATCAAAAATAGTTAAAAGAGGAATCATACCAGTAAAGTGGAGGCCACTGCCCAAAGAATGCCTTAAGATCAACACAGATGCAGCGAGAAAAGCGGTAATTATGGCAAAGAATCTAGATATGGAAAAAGTGCTAATTGAAACGGACTGTTTACTACTAATTGAGGCTGTTAAGGCCAGAGGAGAGCTATGGGAAATTGATCACATACTGCAAGACATTAGAGTTATAGCTGCAGATTCCCCACTAAGTGGATTCACCTGGACATCGAGGGAGGGCAACATGCTTGTTCGCATAATAGCGAATCTAATGAGAACAGGGAATCTTCAGCCAAGCTGGAGCTCAGGAAACTCATCAATGCAGAGAAGCTAAGGAGAACTTCTCCCATTAGCAGAGACACCAACTTGATAGGAAAACACCAGAACCACTAAGGCCAACTTGCTTGAAGACAAAGGACAAAATGAAGGAAATAGAAGAATCCATAAAGAGAGCCAGAGAGATACACATCACAAGCGTCAATATCAAAGGAGCAGCAAAGGGGAGAAAAAAAGAAAAGAAAAGAAAAGGGATATCTTGTGCAGACAACAGAGAAGATAGAAGAAGAAAGTACAACGGAGTTATTCTGGAAGAGGGAGAGCCACTGCCAACAAGAAGCGCTGAAGGCGTACATCAGCAATAAGCAGTACTCCCTTTCAATTCACAATTCTACAGAGCTTCATATGATTCCACCTTCACCGAAGCAGTGTCGCAAGTCCGGTTGCCATCAACATCAGAGCTGCAACAAGCATGATTAGGAGTGACAGGGTCGTGCTTCACAGAAGCAATTAGATAGTGATGTTCCTCCGTCCATTGAACCGGAGCAACGCCGCAAGCATGGTCGTAGTCAACAGCCGAGTTGCAATAGCATCCGCCTATTCCAACCATCTTTGATGTTTGCTTTGGTGTTCAGTATTGAAAGAGCCTAGCAGCAGAAACGACACAAATATCCAACACAAAAGCAATATGAAAGCACTCACAACACAATATGGCAGCAACTATAACAAGCAAATATAGCAAGTAAAGCAATAACAAGAACACACCGAGATTTTAATATGGAAAACCCCCTCAATGTGAGAGGTAAAAACTACGGATCGTCCAGACCAATGAAATAGCTCCACTATAATGAAATGAGGTACAAGAGAGTCTCAAACAAAGTACAAAAATATGCATATAACCAGCCAAAATATCAAATTACCAAAGCTTACAAATGAGAAGCAAGAAGATTAAATATACCCAAAAAATAGAGCAGTTGTCGAAGCCAATTCTCCCTCTGCAGACTCCAATTAAAATCTCCACCATCCAAAATGAAGAACTAGATGTGAAGAATCTATAGTTTAAATTTCACTTTGATCCAACGGTGAAAGAATGAGTAACTTTCATTCAAAGATTGCTGCTCTGTGTAAAAATGGGAAACCTAATTTCTCTCTTGAGAAGCCAATTTCTCATACTACAAACCTCTAATCAACATCTTCACCAACCAAAATAAAGAAAAAGATGATACGAAGATGTAGTTCAAATTTTAAGTCGATCCAACGGTGAACGAATGAGAAACTCTCATTTGAAATTTGCTGCTTTACAAAAAAACGGGAATTCTATTTTTCCCTCTTCTCTCTCTTTTGGTGGCTACTCTCTTTCTCTCAAATTAACCCCAAAAATCTGATTAGGGTTGTGGTATAATGGGTGTAAAGAAACACCTTCAAAATGTTGGGCTTGGGGCTCACAAAAGAGAGAAAAAAACCCAACAAATCTTCCCCTTCTCGACTAGGTGGAGGCTCTCGCCATTCCGGCGATCAAACAACATGTTTCAAACTTTTCTCTTGACAATGCTTTTGTCATCATATCAGCACCATTGTCATCAGTGTAAACTTTTTCAAGTTCCAACAACTTGGAATCTAACATATCCCGTATCCAGTGATACCTAATATCAATATGTTTAGATCTTGTATGAAAAGTAGAATTCTTGGCAAGATGAATAGCACTTTGGCTATCACACAACAGCACATAACGGTCTTGCTTGAAACCAAGTGCTGCAAGAAACTTCTTCATCCACAACAACTCTTTACATGCTTCAGTTGCTGCAATAAACTCTGCCTCTGTGGTAGAAAGTGCAACATACTTCTGTAGCCTTGACTGTCATGAAATAGCTCCCCCTGCAAACTTGACCAAATAACCTGAAGTAGACTTTCGAGAATCAATATCTCCTACCATGTCTGCATCAGTAAAGCCAACTAGCAAAGGTTTCTCACCACCAAAAATCAAACTCAAGTTAGTTGTACCTTTGAGATATCTCATAATCCATTTAACAACATTCAAATGTTCTTCACCTGGATTAGAGAGAAAACGACTCACAGTACTAACCGCATGAGCAATGTCTGGTCTAGTACACACCATAGCATACATCAAGCTTCCAATAGCAGAGGCATAAGGAATTTCATCCATTGCTTGTTTCTCCTCATCAGTGGTTGAACACTGCTTGGTGCTCAACTTAAAATGAGGAGCAAAAGAACTAGTAACACATTTGGCATCATTCATACCAAATCTTTGAAGCACCTTCTTTATGTACTTCTCCTGTGACAAATAAAGCTTCTTGGAATCTCTATAACGAGTAATAGTCATGCCCAAAATCTGTTTGGCAGGACCTAAGTCCTTCATAGCAAAGAACTTGCTCAACTGTTTCTTCAACTCATTAATCCTCAAAGCATTCTTGCCCACAATCAAAATATCATCCACATAAAGCAAAAGAATGATAAAATAATCATTAGAAAAATTTTGCACAAATACACAATGATTTGAAGTTGTCTTACGGTAACCATGCTCCCCCATAACAGATTCAAACTTCTTGTACCACTGTCTTGAAGCTTGCTTCAACCCATAAAGAGTCTTCTTAAGCTTGCACACAAAATCTTCCTTTTCTTTAACAACAAAGTCCTCCGATTGCTCCATGTAGATCTCTTTATCTAAATCACCATGAAGAAAAGCTGTCTTCACATCCATTTGCTCAATCTCCAAATCAAGAGACGCTGCTAATCCAAGCATAGCACGAATGGATGACATCCTCACAAGAAAAGATCTCCTCATAATCAACACCTTTTCTTTGGCTAAAACCTCTAACAACCAATCTAGCCTTATACCGAGGCTTAGAATTGTGTTCTTCATTCTTGACTCTAAATACCCATTTGTTCTTCAAAACTCGTATACCCTTCGATAGCTTCACTAACTCATAGGTATCATTCTCAAGCAAGGACTTCATTTTTTCTTGCATAGTTTTAAGCCATTGAGCTTTGCTTTCATCTTCAACAACCTCTCTAAAGCATTCAGGTTCTCCCCCATCAGTCAACAGAACAAACTCATGTGGAGAATTCTTTGACGAAGGCTTCCTCTCTCTTGTAGACCTTCTGAGTGCATTTGCAGGAATTTCCAAAGTTGGTTGTTCATCTTGATCATCATCACCAACTTCATCAAGCATTGGATCAATTGTTCCATCTTCACCTGCACTTGTATCATGCTCATTATTTTGAGCTTCAACTCTACCATCCTCTACCATAGACGTAGAGGGAGTAATATCCAAGTCAAAAAAATTATCACTAGGCTGAACCATTGGCTTCTCTGCATTATCAATATCCTTCAGTGTTTGGTCTTCAACAAAGACAACATCTCTATTCCGAATCACCTTCTTGCTAACAGGATCATAAAACATGTACCCAAACTCATCCATGCCATAGCCAATAAAAATACACTGCCTAGTCTTTACATCAAGCTTAGATCTCTCATCTTTAGGAATATGAACAAAAGCTTTACATTCAAAGACTCTTAAATGATCATAAGAAACATCTTTACCTGACCATACCTTCTCTGGCACTTCAAATTGCAAGGGAACACATGGTGTCCGGTTCAAGACATGAACAACAGTGCTCAAAGCTTCACCCCAAAAGGATTTTGCCAATCCAGATTGTGACAATAAGCACCTAACTCTTTCAACCAATGTTCTGTTCATCCTTTCAGCCAAGCCATTCAACTGAGGAGTCTTTGGAGGAGTCTTATGATGTCTTATACCATGCTCTTTACAATAAGCATCAAATAGACCTCTAGCAACAACCATGGAACCCTTGGTGAGCTTCCAACTATCACGAGAGAATGAGCTATCCAAGTCTTCATCACACAACTTACCAACAGAAAGTAAGTTCAACCGAATATCTGGAACATGCTTCACACGCTTCAAATTCAACTTGGTAACGTTGGAGGTTTCTAAGCAAACTTGTCCAACACCGGCACATTTTGCAACACCTTGATGAGCCATTTTCACATCACCAAAATCACCAGGAGTATAGGATGTAAACAAATCTCTCCTAGCTGTAACATGAATAGAAGCACCACTATCAATCACCCAACTAATGCTATTATTAACAAAGTTAACATATTCAAACTCCTCAACAAGAAGAAAATCATCATGAGTTACATTAACCTTGTCTTCCTTGTTACCATCATCTTTATTTGTGCTCTTTTCTTTACTTGCCTTGGCTTTCTCCTTCTTTAGCTGCCAATAAAATTTCTTCACATGTCCCTTTTGACCACAATGATGACACTCAATATTCTTATACTTTCCTCGAGACTTGCTTCTGCTTTGATCTCTACTTTTAGGACCTCGACTTTTGTTTCTCCCCCTGGACTCAGAAACAAGAACATCTGAATGTGTAGTCGATGTACCTTGTGACTTTCTTTTCATCTCTTCATTCAAAATACTGTTCTTGGCAAGATCCATAGAGATTGCACCATCAGGAGCAGAATTGGACAATGACATTCTAAGAATTTTCCATGAGTCTGGTAAGGAGCCAAGAAGTAACAATCCTTGAACCTCTTCATCAAACTTGATACCCATGGAAGATAACTGATTCATAATTTCTTGAAAGTTATTCAAGTGATCTGTCATTGATGTCCCATCTGTATACTTCAAAGCTAACAACTGCTTGATCAAAAATATCTTGTTATTCCCAGTTTTTCGAGCATACAACTGTTCAAGCTTAATCCAAAGGGTTCGAGCATGTGTCTCTCCAATAATATGGTTCAACACATTATCGTCAACCCACTGCCTAATATATCCACAGACTTGTCTATGCAACAAAGTCCAATAATCATAAGATTTATCATTAGGCTTTTTTGTACCAAAAACTAGTTGATGAAAATTCTTGACATAAAGCAAAATTTCCATCTTTGACTTCCACAAATCATAATTAGGTCCATTAAGAGTGATCATCCTACTAGTATTAGTATTAGCTTCCATTGTTCACAGAATCACAAGCCCAGAAAAATACCAAACAAATCTCCCCCTTCTCGACTAGGTGGAGGCTCTGATACCATTTGTTGGGCCAACCGTGGGGAGCTCACGACCACTGGGGAGATTTCGGAGAGGAATCAAGTGAGATAACATAAGATGAGAAGACACCACATCCAACTCAAAACCTTAAAGTAGTAAGTTAATGGGTTTCTCATCTTATATCCTCCTCACTCTTCCTTACTTTCTTTAATGTGGGACTAATCGACTAACTTCAACACTCCTCACAGTTGCAACTTTAACAAGCATGTTATGTGAGAGAGTCATGTTGAGAGGGAGAGGTAGTTTGAATTCGGGAGGGTTAGGCTGGGCGCTTTTTGGGGCTCGGATTAGTTCAGTGTGTGGGATACGAGTTTGAATATAAATGAGCTAATCACAATAATTAGTTGAAGTTTTTCACTTCCATTTTTCGAGACAATCTCCATAAATGTGATATAAGCCTAAAAATGACGGAAATAATGTTCACACGGACACGACACAATACGAGACACATCAACACATGAATTTAAAAATCTTATAAGATACTGGATATATATATATATATATATATATATATATATATATAAAATATAAATTTTTTTAAATAAATCGTAATAATATTTTGATATTTTATTAATATTAAAACAAAAATTAAATTTTTAATTATTTTTAATGTCTTATTTTAATTATATAAAATATTTAAAATATTTTTTGATTTAATAATTGATAATATATATTATTTCTAAATTTATTTCAAGAATAATATTTTAAGAATAAGAAAGAATACATTGACACGTGACGGTATTTAGATATGTCCAAACGTATCTGAAATTTTTTTTATTTTTTTAAGTGAGTGTCGTATCTGACATACAAACACGACAATTCAACAAAATGTCTATATTTCATAGACTTTAGTCAAATAATTCTAAAGATATTACTTATTAGTTATTATCCCGTGGCTAAAGAATTTATGAAAGATGCAGGAGTGAATAAGTAAAATCATGACAATATTATTGTAAAAGTAAAGTAAAAATAGTGATGCTAAAAAAATTAAAAAAATTAGAATTTGTCTTTAGTTAATATTTATTAATTATTATAATAATTAATAAATATTAAATAAAATAAGTACGGACTATTTTTTACTAATTTATTTTAGTTATCGAGTATTTTTGAGTAAAAAATATTTCCGTAAACCATGCAAGATCTTATAATAAATGCCTTATCTATTTGCTTTCTTGATCAGTAAATACTATTTACAACTAAATTTCAAAATTCATTAAATCAATACTTACTTTTAAAATAATAATTTCTTTCTATTTGTCAATAAATTATAACTCATATGACATAATTTTTTTATACTTATTTAAGAGATTGTGAGTTCAACATTTGGTTTCACATAAGAGGCTCATGTAAAATAGTAAAATTATTTTAGAAATGCAAAGTGTGCAAAAAAACAAAGAGAATTAATGTGTTAATCAGAAGGGCAAAGACAGGTTAAGGATAATTAACTAAGACGTTCATAATTTTGTATATATATATATACAAAATTATCGTCCAACATTATTATTTAATCGATTGTTGCGTGGAAACCTAAATTTTAATCTATTGAAGTTTGGGAAACATGAAATTCAATTAATTGTTCTGTTAATTCAATCGATTGATTTTCTAAGAAACACGATTTTCTCAATCCAATACGGATGTAACGAATCAAAGATAAAATTTTAATCGATTAGAATTACCAAAAAATTATTACGATTAATGGAAGATCTAATTTGTTATTGTTTTTCATTATTAATAAACATAATAGATGAATGATAAAATAATAATTTATAAAATAAAATATAAATTTTATGATTAAATAATATATAAAAGATTAATTTATAATTAAAATTAGATAAAGACTATTTAATAGTTATTAAAATACTTAAAAATATATTTTGTTATGGGACCATCAAATTTTTTACCGAATCTTCTTATCTTCAATAAAAAAAATGATCTCTTTTACTTTTTAGATTCATCGAAAAAATATAACAAAAAAAAAAACTTGTGTATAAATAACTTCTGGTGTCTCCCTATGTAATTCTCCATCCCCTGAATCTTCCTCCTTTCAAATGTTCTATGGTTTGTGTCTTTGTGATTCATCCTCCCACTTTCTTTTTTATGCCTTTAATATAATGACTGAATGGCAAGCAACCTTGTGAGAATGATAAGTTGCGATCAAAATACCTGCTTGACCACAAAACACAAGAATCTATTAGTATTAGCCCACCAATTTCATCCTATTAAAGGAGAGGAATGTTAGTGAATTATTAGAATTTATTATTTTTTGTCATTATTTAGTCATTAATTCAATTTTTTTAGTTTAATAATTCAATAATATATTTTATTCTATATTTTTAAATATTAATGATTAACTAACAATCAAAAATAATAAATTTGGACGATCTTCTCACCTTTCTTGTTAATAAATATATAGCAAACCAACTTCCTAGGGATTCTTTTATTGTTCCTTGGACTACAATTCAAAATTCAAAATTCTATGATAGGAACAGTTACCTGCTTTTGTCTCCGGATCCACCACTGCTGCTACTACTACTTTTAACACTCCAATTCTTGGAGCCATTCTGAACTTTGGGCTTCTTAAGAGAAATTGGAATGAAGAGCTTAAGGAGGAAGGAAGCACTGTCCATGCTCTCAACCCTCATCATCTGCTTTGGCCTATTAATGCTTTCGCTTTTTTTCGCTTTTTTCGGCTTCTTTGCTTGGGCTTTACCACTGCTATTGCTGCTGCTGCTACTACTACTGCGAACTTGCTTGTGTTTATTCTCTTCATCTTGATACGGCTCTGATTGCAACACCTGCTTATCATGCACAACCATGTCCTGGAACGAGAGTTCGAAGCTAGAATCCGGCATGCCTTGAACCATCTCCATAAGCTCCTTCCTTCCTTCTTCAATAGCTTTGATCTTTGAAGGGTCCATGATGCGGCTACAACGCCGGCTGCGAGGAAGAAATGGAGAGCACTCAACAACTTTCATCATGTTTTTGCTATCGCTCATGTAAGAGGACATGGTGTTTGATGGGTTCCAGAAACTGAATTCTGTGTCGCCTTCGTCTTCGTTGTCTTCTGCATATTCTTCTCTGTGACGAGGCTTCATGGTTTGTAAGGTGACTGAATGAAAGGAGAAGCTAAGGGTGTTGGTGATTTTGTAAGTTGTTAAAGAAGGGGAAGAGGGTCCATCATGTTATGTTACCTTAGAAAAAAGAAAGTCAATGTCTTTTGCTACATGGACTTTGTGTATCACGTTAAGTCTTTGCCGTCTTGGATGGGAGTCAAAGTAAATAGTCAAGATATTCATTTTTTCTCCACATCTTTCCACTTCGCATCTTTTTCTTTCAGGAAAAAACACTCCGGTGACTTATGTTTTAGTAGGATTCTAGAATGCTTCACAAGATCACAGTATTTGGTCCACAGAGAAAAAGAAAGCTTAGGTGTTTTAGTACGACCATAATATATCTCTTTGTATATTTACAAATGTATCCAGTATTTTACATAAAATGCTTATTTTGCCTCAACTATTTTGTTGGCGAAAAATATTACACGTTTAACAATATTTATTATTTTTGGTCAAACACTCTAAATTTTAACTACTAAATTTTAAATTTTAAACTCTTACATCTCACTTCTAATAATATACAAAGTGTTAGGTAAAAGTTTTGATTAATATTAATAAAAAATATTAGTCTTTAATATTTTTCTTTGTGAATATTTAAATAAAATAAAATAAAAATTCACGTATAATTATTTTCATGAAAAATTATTAGTTGAGAACCGTTTGATAATTTAATATATTTAACTAAATTATTATCTAAAAATTCTTAATTATCAATTTCATATAAACACAACTAAATACACATGAATCTTTACCACAAAATAATTGGGCGTGCACGGTGCATCCAAACGCAGGAAGTTACTATTTACTAAGTGAATCAAATTCGAAGGCTTCAAAGTAGGTGGAGTCTGACTGTTTCACAACATCATTACAATAGAATAAATTTGTTCGTTTGAATTGAAATTCAAAACGGTCGGTTCTATCTTTTCCAAATTCCAAGAGTCAACTCAGGACACAAATTTCCAGTTTTATTTGGTGATAACATTTTACACAGTTGCTGGCAATTGTGAAAACTTAGTCAAGTTGGTCTTGTTAGTTCATCGGTTTTGCTAACTCTTCCAAGGACGCTCGTCATGTTTCAGATCAAATGTGTTCAAAACATGAAAAATGAATACTTTGGAACAAGTGTTTTAGAACACTCGCTAATAAAACTCATACTTTATTATTAAGTAATGTTATTATATACACTTTCTTTTAAAGTTTTCTAGTTTTTGTACTAAAAAGAATGATAGATAAAATGTGAAAGAATAAAAAAATTTCTCTTTTATATCATAAGAAGAGGATGTAAAATATATATACAAACTATGCTTGCAATGATCAGTGACAATAATTGATTAAAGAATTTCTAGTCATAGCCGTTAGATAAATTTTAAAAAGAAGTAACACTAAATACTAAAGTAGAAATCATCATCTTCATAAGGAAGAAGAGGGTAATCACTAAAAGGCTGATATCCTGCATCCTTCAGATGATAAACTAGCTTATTGTTTACTTCACATATCTCACCAATCTGTGGATGGAATTTGTCCTTAGCCACAAACTCGTGTCTTGCATCCCTTAACTCAATCCAACTATGAGCTGCTTCTTTCTTTAAACCTTTCTCCTTCATTATCCTCCTAATTTTATCAGCATCGTCGAATTTGCCAGACGCGGCATAAATGTTTGATAACATGACATATCTTGCTGTGTTCTCAGGTTCCAACTCAAACAAAGCTTCTGCAGCCCTTCTAGCAAGATCCAAGTTGCCGTGAACTCGACAAGCACCCAACACTGCCCCCCACACTGCAATGTGGTTCCTAATTCTGCTAGGCGTTTTCTCGATTAAATCCACAGCTTCCTTGAGTCTGTTTTTTCTCCCAAGCAAATCAATTAGCAGAGCATAATGTTCAGGACTAGGTTTAATGCTATATCGCTGTTCCATCAAATCCAGCAACTCTAAACCCTGATGGACTAGACCTGCATGGCTACAGCCAGATATCACTCCAAGAAAAGTCACATAATTAGGCTTCATGTTGGTTTCTATCATCATCCTTCTAAAGACAACCATTGATTCATGCCCATAACCATTCTGTGCAAATCCAGTTATCAATGTATTCCAAGATACCAAATCCCTCATAGGAGCCATCTCAAACAGAATTTCAGCTGATTTCATATCTCCACACTTCCCATACATATCAATCAAAGCATTATATAGGTACACATTAAACAAGTTTTTCTCACTATTGCTATATCTTATAATCTTACCATGGACTTCTTTACCTCTTCCTATAAGAGCCTCATCTGCACAAGCACCTAAAACACTTACAAATGTTTGAGCATTTGGATTCACACCCTCTTCCAGCATTTGTTTAAAAAGATTCAAAGCTTCGCTGCAACGTCGGTTCCTAGCAAAACCAGTGATCAAAGCAGTCCAAGAAATAGTATTCCTAAACGGCATGTTGTGGAACACCCTGCAAGCCTCGTCCAATTTAGATGCCCGAGCATAAGCCACAACCATAGATGTCCAAGACACAACATCGTTCTCTTGCATCCAACAGAACACGGAATACGATGAATTCGGCTTGCCGCATTTTCCATAGGCATCGATTAGAGCGTTGCTAAGGATCATGTTACCCTCTATGCCAACTATAACTGCCACCCCATGAACTTGGTGGAGCCATTTAACGTTACCTAAACTAGCACAGCTCCCAACTACGCTAATAAGCGTGAACTCGTCCAACATCAGACAATCACTATCCATTTGCATCATCCGGAAAAGACTAATCGATTCTCTATGAAACCCGTGGCGTGTAGAACCAGATATAAGCGAGTTATAGCTGACGAGGTTTCGGTGAGGCATTTTATCGAACAGGTTATACGCTTTATCGAAAAGACACATTTTGGAGTACAGAGAGATGAGCGTGTTCCACGAGCGTGTGGTCTTATTGGGAAGATCATCGAAGGCCTTCTCGGCACTCTCTACACAGCAGCACTTGGAATACACATCGATGAGACCGTTGGTGAGAAAAGGGTCGAAAAAAAGCGCGGTTTTTATGAGGTGACAGTGCAGGGCCTTGCCAAACTTGAAACTTTTCGTTGTGATGCACTTGGAAATCAGGGACGAGTACTTCTTTTCGGGGGAGGAAGCAGTTACATCAGTGGGAAGCATGGTGAAACTTTATTTGAATGAAGAAAAAAGAGGGTGCAATTGCAACAGGTTATCGAGCCCTAACCCAGTTTCAGTGGTTCGAAACCTAGCCAGTGGCCTCTCCGAGCCTCCATTGAAGACCTAAATCTCTCTCTGCTGTGCTCTGTTCGACTATTCGACTGCTTTTCCCAGAAAGTAAGTTTTGCTCCTACAATTCACTTCTCATGTTGTACCCCGCATTGTGCTTCGTTTCTATCTTGATGCTTTGTTGTGAAAAGGAAAAAAATAGACTTTTACTTTTCAAAGGTGCCACTTGTTTTTGGAAGTTGATTTGATGAATGGGTTCTTGAATTTGTCAATTGCATGAGCTCAAAATTTTGGGTTTTCAATTAAGAACTTAGGTTGTCAAAAAATGATGGAAAGAAAAAAGCATGTAAAGAATTAGGAATAAAAAAAGAAAAAAAAAAAAACAAAACAAAATTTATGCTGATTGAGTTTCATGTTAAAAAGAAGCGTGTGCAATAAAAAAAGAAGATTTGAGGAGTAACTTTGTTCTCATTATTTTATATTCAGTAGATTTTTGAATTTGTTAAATTAAGCTGCTCTATTTTAACAAGTTTTTTCCTTGAAATGACTGGTAATCAGACAGTTTTTATTGAAGAAACGAAGTAACTGGAAACTTAGCATTTTAAGAAAGAAAGAAAGAGGTTGATATGTGTTGCTGCAAAAACTAAATGAAAAAAGAAGGTGAAATAACAGTGCCAATACAAACCCAGATTTCTCATTTCATCAACTAGTGTCCCGTAGTATACTTAATCTACTTTATTGTATTTATGATCAATATATATTTACCGGAAGAGTTAATTTACTTAGTATTCAAACAAATTCAGTGGTTGATCTACAATTGCGACATATGTGTACAGTGTTTAGAATTGAGTGAGATTTTTAATTTTCATTTTCTTAGCATAATGTAACTTAGCTTGTTAGGATTTGTAATATATTCCTCTTCAAGTAGCCATATATATGTATTATTGAAAGAAAAAAGTTTAGCATGAGGTTTAACGTTGCTTAATTGGTGTTTCTGACGAGGAAAATATGTCATCAAGAGGAGAAGGTGCTGCTGGTTTTGTTTTTATTTTATGGTTTATGTTGAGGGGTGGTAAATTGGTAATGGGACGGGTTTTTGTCCTAACCAACCGATTCTGTCTTACTTTACAATAATATGTATAAAACTAGTTTTGTTCTTATCCACTTCTATAATTATTAAAATTTAACAAATAAAGTTAAATTTCAAAATTTATATAACTATCGTTACATATATAATATAAATTAAATTAAAAACTTAAATATGATACAATATTATTAATTATTTTATTAATTATATATATGGGGGCGGGTATAACTTAAATCCGACCCGCCCACCCAAGACTCTGCCATGCTAAAAACCCGCCAACGGATAGAGGTGGAGTAATTACCTGCGAATTCAGATAGTGTTGTCACCCCTGCTTATGTTTTGTCATATTTGCATTCTGTTGTATTTTATTAGATCTGAGTTTGAGTTAATAATTAATCTGTTGATTGTATTTTTTTTCCTCCTAATTATTCTTGGTTCTATTGTCATTGTTGTTCATTCTATTATCACCACCACCAACACCATATCTAATAGATTTTATTATTAACCTAACTGTAAATTCTTTGTTCTATGTGCGTGTCTATATATATATACACTCAGGCCACAAAAGAAGTATACGTGAAGAAGGGGTATATAGCTTTTGAATTTATATAACAAATAGAGAAAAGTGATATAATTTTCGATTTGTGACAGCATTAATGAATGACAGTGTGTGATATAGACGAAATGCTAAATTTGTGGAGATTTGTTAATTACAAGTTGGTGTTAAATGACAATCTAATTTATGTGAAAATTGTTTTTGAAGGGGGGGGGGAGATTTGGGGAATTATTGTGATTATGTTGATTTTTCTATTGTTGCTGAATTCTAATAATTTCTGTAGAATGTGATGCTTGTGAAAGTAATTAGTTATTTCAAGAAATTTTTAAAAGATATATGATACTTAAATGAGGAGGTTAAAGCTTTTGAAATGATGACAATAAATTAGGAAGTATATTCAGCAGCTAATGGTTTTTAGGAATCAATTTGTGTGGCTAGATTGAATAAGGGGTTATTTGAATTTTAGGTGATTGTCTCTAATTATACGTTTCTACAATATATGATCATGATTGAACATTGTTTTGTTTTCTTCTTGCTGGTTTATTGTTCATAGAGTTATATATCTGAGATGTGTTAAAAAAAAATGGTTGGTTGAATACACAAACAAGGAAAAATAGATCGATAGAAATGCGGTCAGCTCCAAAATAGCATTTCATGTTCTCTTTGGTTGTAGGTGTAAAAAAAAAAAGAAAAAAGCATTGTCCCTAAATCTAAACACGCTCTACCTTTTGATTATATATAAATATGAACTGATATTTGTTAATGCACTTGAAGAAAGAAGTGAGAGCTAACTTTGCATAGACTTAAATTGAGGAGTAAGAAGAGAAATTGTTTAATTTTTAGATGCTTGCAATATGTTTTATTGGTTCACACAATTTACTTTCTCCATCTATTCAATGGGGATCCCTTCCATTCTATTTTACTACCTTTATACTGTTTATCATTAGTTAGATTAAGAAACCTTTTTTCATGGTCGTGTAGAAATGACTTCGTACTTTCAAGTGAATTTTTATGATCAAGTTCATTATATAGAAACTAAAAATCAAAATAATTTAGTTGGTCTGACTTTAGAAGTGCACACTACAGCGGATGTGTCTGTGTCTTTTAATGATTCTGTGTTATGTTTTGTTTTTATTGTTTCAACAGTGGATTACATTTAGGCGTCAATGCCTTACTAAAGGACAGTTCAAATAACCTATTTTATGTGTGTATTATTATGATAAAAATCGTTTATGTATGGATGAGAGTGTGTTAGAATCAGCTGTTATAGTTTTATTTATTTTGGATGTTTGTCTTTTATTTTAAATTAGCTGATTTCAAATATATAATTGTAACTATGTGATAGCAGTAATGCTACTTTGTTGTTTGAATTTAATTTTAAACTTGATGTTTGCTTGAGTGGTATCTCAATTTATTCATTGTGAAAGAACTTGGTTTACTTTCAAACGGGGTAATGCACGTGAAGGTGAAGGAGAATTACAATAGGACCGCAAGTTACCAGTGTTTTTAATTAGAAAAAGTATAGGTAATTAACAATATTTTTGAATAATGTATAAATAATGTGAATTAATAGGGTTAAAAGAATAAATTTAATTAGTAGCATTAAATTAGAGTGTAGTATATTTTTATTTAATTGGTGATTATTCATGTTGTTCAAGATAATTATTGTTTACCTAGCACTCCCCAATTAATTAATAGGAGTATATGAGGAATTTAAGAGCATTGGACCACTCCGTTTGTCTTCCAAGTGGCACTCTTGACTTTGTTCTGCATCAACAAAGAATGGAAGGACGGGCCTCATTAGGGGTGAGCATGGGTCGGTTTGGTTCGAATTTATGGTAAAATTAGAACTGAACTTATCAAAATGTAATTGATTCGGTTTGGTTTGGATTTGTATTTTTTTGTACATGTATCCGAACCAAACCAAACCGATTAAGAACGGATTGGTTCGGTTCAAGTAATTACCCGATGAGTTTAAAATTCATAAAAAAAAAAACCAAATTTTTATTTTAAAATTTCAACAAGTACAATAAACATGTAACATCAATATAAATAATCCAAACATGTTAAATACCAAACACATTAAAAACTAAACTCATTAAAATCCAAACATATTAATAATGAATAATAAGAAAAGCCATATAAATTTTTTATTTTTTTTATTTAATTAATATATAATCGGGTTCGCGGATTGGTTCGGGTTCCGCACTTCCAAAACCGATATCCGAACCAATCACTAACAAAAGTCATCGGTTTAGTTCGAGTTGGACCCGATTACCCGTTGATTTCAGAACCAATTTAATTGATTTGGTTTGGATTCAGACGAGTAATCGGATATTCGCTACCCATGCTCACCCCTAAACCTGATGGCTGGCTGTGAGTGCCTCCTTTATCATGGTTTGTGTGTAGCTTTTGTTTTCTAAAAATAATACAAGTTATTCAAGATCTGATATATGAGTTTATAGGATTTATTAACAATTCTAACTCCATTTCATAATTTGTTGGTGTTAAGGATGGTATTGAGGTATTGTTGTGGTCAAATCATTGAGGAAGTTCTTGGAAGTAGAAAGGTCTGCATACAATTTAGATAAGAAAATTTAATTGTTTTAATCACGTTGTTGCGAGCACAGTTATAGAAGCTCAAATTACATTTTAAACAGGATTAGTCTATGCCATTAGTGTAATTGTATGCTTGATGGACCCCATGTATGTCTTGGCTAATGTGACTCCAATTGGCTCATTGCCTCTTTCTCTCTTAAAATGAGATTTTACCTTAATTGTAATCAACAGCGGTTTAACCAACAAGTGAACAAGCAGTTTTGAACTATACTTCACATTAATTAATTGTCATTAATTAATAATTATTTAAATTTTATTTTAAAAAAATATAAATAATTATTAACTGTAGTTGTTTAAAATTAATTGGTTAAAAGTTATTTATTTATATTTTTTCTTAATTTAATAATAAATTTTCCATCACTAATTTGTTTTTATTGGTAATTTATTACAGTAATTCTGTTAGGGAATTAATTAGGGTCCAGCCAACTTCTACCAACTTTTTAATGGAAACTCGTCTTAACAAAGGTAAGTTGATATACATGAATATTTCTTCTGCTAAACATTATGATGTTTTTTTTTCATATTAAATAAGATGTTTTTTAATATATTTTTCGAATTTTTTGTATTAGTGATATGGATATTCCTATTTCTTTAAGAATTATATGATTTTTTTTTTAATTTTATAATTGGACATTTTTTTATTAAGTATTAAGATGTTTTTTTTTTTATATTGAATGAATGTTTTCTTTTTTATATATTTTTGCAATTGTTAAGCAAATTGGTCAAACCACACCACCTTTGACGTATGCATCTTCTTCTCTGTAGGTGGTCCTGCTCTTTCTACCCACTTTTCTTGCATGGAGAGAATGATAACTATTAATTTTTGTAGGTCAGCAAGAATAAGGTTGAGAGATGGCAAACATTTGGCGTACAAAGAGTTTGATGTTCCAAAAGAATCAGCCAAGAACAAGATCGTCTTCATGCATGGTTTTGCTTCTTCGGTGGTGAACTTCTTGAGGTCGTCTTGCGTGAGGGCAGAGGTGGAGAGGGCCTGGCAATGAGGGAGAGAATCTATATGTATTGCTGTTGGGATGTGCAGGTTAATATAGAAGAGAAGGAGAAGGTTTTTATAGTTTTTAATTAAGTTTAATTAATCAGTTTTTAATTATTTAAATTTTGAATTTAAAAAATTTAAAATTAATTATTAATAATTATAATTAATTGAGTTGTTCAATTCTTGGTTGGTTACACACTTAGTTCCTATACTTTTCTTTTGTTACAGCAATGCCATCCCCTATAATAATCATGCTTTTGTTTGAAATTTTTTTATTTAAATTAAATTTATATCAATGGTTTTCTGTCATATTACATGCCAGAATTTGATGAAGAAGAGATGTGTGAGGAAGAAAGTGAGTCTGAACTGAACTTGAATTGTGAAATGGAAATGCCAATAGAGGCTGCCCTTGAATAGAATATGAAATTTCTTATGTCAAATGCTTTCCGGCATCCTACGCTTCGGACATTAAACCTTTTCTTTCTCTTGCAATTCGGGTATGGCTCAGGATCAGGATCCTCCAAAACCTTCAGTTTGTTGGTACTATTGGCTTCCTCGCAACCAACATAGAGAACTTCTATTCTGATTTTGATCATATGTTTACTGAGTTAAACTCCAAAACGGTTCTTGAGATTGGCGTCGTGCACTAAAATCGTCCCTGAGATTCTAATTGCACCAATTACGTCCCTGAGATTGAAAAAAATACACCATATTAGTCCCTGTCCCATTTTCCATTAATAACGTGATGACATGACATGATGACGTGGACTGTAAGTAACACATGTCACTTCATGATTTGGTCACGTGTAATGGTATGATGATATGGTGACACGTGACATGCTGACGTGGATGGTTGTGCCACGTGTCAGAATGTTATTTGGCCACGTGTCCGTTTGTGCCACGCGTCGCAACAGTATTCGTCCACGTGTCATCCATTATGTTATCATTGTATATGCACCAAATTAGTCCCTCACTTTGCATTAAGTGACTCATTTTAGTCCCTGAAATTGAATGTCGTGCACCAAACTAGTCCATTCACCAGTTTTTTCTCATTTTTTTTATAAATTCAAAATTCTCAATATTTTTGAATGCATTAATTTCAATTCTATTTTTTCACATGTTCTTCAAATAAAAGTGTTTTTATAAAATATTTTTTCTCTTGCGAATACCCTAACTGCCGACTTGGAGTTGACGTGAAGGCTTTTCAAGTACTTTCACTACTATCTCCGACCTCTTTTAGTACTTTTATAAAATATTTTTTTCTTGCGAATACCCCTAATAACTGCCGTTTTGGAGTTGACGTGAAGGTATTTCAAACTTCTCTCATTACCATCTCCGACCTCTTTCGTCTAGACTGCAGAGGTCAAAAATGGTAGTGAGAGTGCTTGAAGTGCCTTCAATCTAGCTCATTTACACATAACGAAAACGTGTATTTCATAAAAAAAATATTTATTTTAATTATTAATTTCTTGTTAAAAACACATGTTTTTTTATGAAAAAAATGTGTCTAATCAATCATATAATTATTTTTTTATAATAACATACTTATATAATACAAAATTTACCAATGTTAAATTATTAAAAAAAATTATATAATTAAAACTAAAATTTTAAAAATTTTTATAAAAACACTTGTATTTAAACTATATATGAAAAAATAGAATTGAAATTAGTGTATCCAAGATATTAAAATTTTAAATTTAAAAAAATGAGAAAAATTTGGTGAAGGGACTAGTTTGGTGCACGACATTCAATTTCAGAGACTAAAATGAGTCACTTAATGCAAAGTGAGGGACTAATTTGGTGCATATACAACGATGACATAATAGATGACACGTGGACGAATACTGTTACGACACGTGGCACAAATAGACACGTGGCCAAATAACAGTGTGACACGTGGCACAATCATTCACGTCAGCATGCCACATGTCACTGGTCACCATATCATCATACCATTACACGTGGTCAAATCATGAAGTGACACATATCACTTACAGTCCACGTCATCATGCCATGTCATCACGTCGTTAATGGAAAATAGGTCAATGATTAATATGGTGCATTTTTTTCTATCTCAAGGACGTAATTAGTACAATTAGAATCTCAGGGACGATTTTAGTACATGACGCCAATTTCATCGACTATTTTGGGGTTTAACTCTATGTTTACTTGCCCGGACAAGGAACAAAAGAAAGTTTTGAAGGGCCTTTATACATAATACATAATGGACACATCCTTTGTACGTGACTACGTGTATATCATTATACGGCACTTTGCCTGTTTGCCGTTACCATTCAGGTATTTTAGGACTAATGTAGAAAAATAAAAAATATCTAGAGAGTTTGGATTAACTTTTGAAAAAGTTTTTATTTTTTTATTTAAAAAAAAAATTAATAGATAAAAACTATTTTATATTTAGATAGATTTTTTAGAAAAAGAATTTTAAGTATTAAAAATATTTTTTATTTCTGTATTTTTTAAAACAAAATATTGTTAGCTTTTAGAAAAAATAAATAATTTATTTTTTTAATAAAAATACTTTTTTTTAAAAGATGTATCCAACAGATTTGAAATTAAATAAAAATACTTTTTCTTACTAAAAAAAAATCAATCCAAACTAACACTTAGTTTCTCAACATGTAAAATTGTAAATCTCTTACTTCAGTTGTAGAATCATCCTACTTTTACTATTTGTAAGAACGATACTATTGAACTAGAGAATTGGACAATTTGTATTTTATAAAAGAAATTACCGAGAGAGACATGGGTTTGAATTAAGTAATAATAAAAAACATAAACCAACATCATTTCATGTTAATACAACTCTTTGACAATGACCAGACATATATACATATTTTATAAACAGCTGTTTTAAGAAAAATCCAACTCATGTGAACCAGAGACAGTGTCACCATAATTTTAGATGATGATGCTCTTCGAGCATCTATATCTAAGAAATACATAAGAAATTAACCTGTAGATTAAGATAAAGCACAATATCATTCCAAGATTCTTCCATCTACTATTTTCCCCGCCATACCCTTTTTCTTTAAGCACGTCTTCTCCCTTTACCAAACATGCCCCAAACATGTATTCCAAGCATTTCTTTGAGTTGGAGAACTCATTTATTAGAAAGCCTTCAAAAGGATACTTGTATAGAGACACATAATGCATGAAAATCCAGTACTTAGGAATCTCATTTTTTGATATGAAGTAACCAGAGAACAAAAAGAATGAACCAATGACACCAGAAATCACTGCATTCCCAACAATGAAGTTTGGCACCAGAGCACTGAAACACACCACCACGGAAGTCGCCGTGTAAAGAATTAGCCAAATTATCAACAAGAAGTTCAAGAACGCTGCGAAGTTCTTGTTTAGGCCAACGAGCCAATATAAGGGCATTGTGAATAAAATGGCAAGAATGAGTAGAAATGGCAAGAAAACTAAGGCATTGGCAATAGCATAGGATGATACTCTATAGCTTCCACTAGAGGTTTCCCTCATTAGAATCTCCCTTTCTTGCAGAAAAATTGGTAGAGCTTCTGTGGTGCATGATAACAAAAATGTTAGTATGAAAGCAAATAGACCAACCCTTTCTTGTGCTCCTTCTAGACCATCCTTGAGATGACAAAAGACAGAGCCTAAAACCAGCCCAGAAATCAGCATCTGAATTGTCCTACATGCGAAGAGCTCCTTCGTGCGAAGAATGATTTTGGCAAACCTATGAGTGAGAATAATAGTTTCTCTCAATCTAGAATTAGCAAACTCACAAGTGAAATCCATTTCCTCATTGATCATTCCAACATCAGTTACCTTGGATTGTTGAAAGAGCTGCTGCAGAGTAAACCTACCACTTCTACTCTCGCCTCGATCATTGCCTTTCTTCCGTGGTGCAATTCCTCGCAATCTTTGTGGCACTTGCTGCTGATCTTCTTCACATTTTTGTTGCTGCTGAATGGTATCAATAGACTCAATGGCGAATTCAACTACGTTAACATGAAGAGGAAGCTCTAAACCCATTAACCTTAGATTCACACCTAGCAAATCCACAGTGCCATGGTGCAACACAGAACCATTGGCTAACAACAATATTGAATTGAACATTTTCACTATTCTGAACCCAGGTTGATGGATACTGAAGATTATAGTTCGTCCCCTCGATTCGGACATGACTTTTAGCATACCAATTATCTGCATTGCACTAGTACTGTCGAGGCCTGAAGTTGGTTCATCCAGAATCAGCACTTTTGGATCATGTACTACTTCTATGGCAATTGAAACGCGGCGCTTCTCGCCACCGGATATTCCCCGAACCTTTTCATCTCCGACTCTAGTCCTAGCAACATGGCCAAGACCAAGTTCCTGAATCAGTGACTTCACTCTGGAGCATAGTTGTTGCTTAGGAAGATTCAGCCTTAACTTTGCACTAAACATCAATGTTTCTTCAACCGTAAGTAATGGAAATAAGATATCTTTTTGTGTTACATACCCCGAAATCTTCCTGATCTGTGCTTTATCTACAGTTTTCTTGTTCACCAAGATAGACCCTTTTGTCGGACAAACTTTGCCGGCAAGAATCTCAAGGAGGGATGATTTTCCAGCCCCACTTGGACCAACAACTGCCAGAACTTCCGACGGCTTCGCCACGCAGTTCACATCCCAGAGAATATGCCTAACTCTGCTGCAGAATGATCTGTGATCATTAGTTCTTGCTTCCTCTGCTGGTTCTGGTGCCTCTCCATGTTCTTCATTATTCAGTTGTGGAGGTTTTCTGAAGATCTTGAAAGTTTGCTCTGTTGTGCCTGTGCAAATCTTGTAGTTGATGCCTATTGCTTCAACCTCACACCCTTGCTTCTTCATAACACTCTGTTTTCCAAAATCTTTCTTTGTTTTTCTTCAGTTCTCTTATTTATTTACAAATCAATTTCAAATGTTATTGTTTATTTCTTCCTCTTTTTTAAATTCAGGGCTTTGGCCTCTACTGACTCTGAAACATTGAGTGCTTCAATCTTGATTCTTGTATTGAATGAGTAAATAGTTCACATGCATTTGTACATGGCATAACTCTGCCAAATTGTTAGGTGACATGGAAAATACAAGATTCTGCTTTTGACCAATTATATCAACTACTCATAAGAATAATCCTACTAGAATTATTCAATCCCTTTAATATTCGAACCTTGAGCCTTTCTCTTACAATAACAACCATTTAGATAGAATAATATAGTTTACATGTGTGTGTAAGATAGAGTGAGCAATCCAGTGGGCTACGCAGTAAGTAGAAAAACAATTGGAGGATGCCAACTGTAAATGGTTTGGATCTTCTTATAACACTTAACAGTAAACCCTTCAAACCTCTTTTAGACATACAGTATTATTTATGAATTATGATATCTGCATATCTTTTCTTTTGGCATTGCTTTAACGTCATTTTAGATTTTGTTCATAAACAAAATTTGCTGACTAAATTAGTTATTTTAACACTAAGAGATTGACTTTAGTAAATTATTTTAACTTGCTCCAGTGACTGTGATTACAGAAGGCACCAGAAAAGAAGAGTTGAGAAATTGGAATTAACAAAGTAATGGTGCAAACTGTAAACTATGTATCTATAATTCTATGTATAATTTCCGGAAACAGTACTCAAGAGAGAACCTTTTTTAAGGTCAATTAGAGTCACATTCTGACTTGCTTAGGGTCTTCCTGTACGCAACTCATTATTAAATCAAATAATAATATATATAATAATAGCATTTATGATTCTTTGTTGTGGATTAATTAAGAAGAAAACATTTATAACCTAAAGAGGGGTTTTCTTAAGTTTCTTTTCTCTTTTATTCTGATCTTTTTTTAATAACTTAGCTTGGCCCGTGAACCTTCAATTATTCATCACCAACTCGGATCCACCCCACTGATAAAATAGAAATTCAGCATCCAAAGACCAGCCATATCGATTAATTAATTAATTCTAACCGGCTTGTGCTTAGCTACCTACACGTTATATATATATTGTGAGCATAAGCTGGTATCTGTTTTCTCTTTATTTTCCCTATGTGATGAGTACGGATCGGAATTGATTTTTGGGGCATTCAATTTCTCTTAAAAGTGTTAAGTGTCAGAGTTAATAAGGACAAAATAAAGTAACTAAAATTTGTTAATGAAAAATAAATAAAATTGAACAAAAATTTAAATAATAATAAATAATATAATAAAGTGATAAAATTATAATCTCTCATAATATATAAAAAAAATTTATAATACTCTTTTATATATTATAAAAATTCATGCAAAGAGATTATACATATAAAATATTTTATTATTATTTTTTTTAAATTTCACTCACTAATTCTATGCAAAACATAGCATACATTAACAAATACTTTAACCCCTATATATAGTAATTTTAGGGAGGTGCATTTGATTTACAAAATATGCACAAATTGCATATTATGAACTACTTGCACAAATTGCATAAGTGTGTACTTGAGTTTTCTTTCACATTCATTTTTATCAAATTATATGACATTGATAAATATCAATTTAATTTTATCATCATGTAATAACTCATTCTTTGACTAACTCAAATATTGCAACTAAGCTATGTAACACCCTAACTACCAAAGCTCACGCTTCCGGCTGCGCAACTCTGATAGCTCGGACATTACGACGACACTTATACTATTTAATACTAAAATATGAGTCTGTTTAAAACTTTAAACCGTAATACCGCTCCCAAAAATACTTTCATTCGATAGCCTACATCCATAAATACCATACAACTTACAAAAACTCATAAAGAGTACATACATATATACACTTATATACATAGATAATATTACAAGCATTATCCAATACAGTCCCTATCCCTCTTACAGAATATATCAAGATAAAGGCGAGGGTACAATAAACCATAACTAAAACAATACAGAGCATCTCAACAACAACTAAATAACTCTTCATGACTTCTGCGTCCATATCCTGAAAGGGGAAAAAATGTAGGGGGGTGAGAACATCATCCTCGAAAGGGTTCTCAGTAGAGGGTTTTTGGGAATTACTGTAATAGGATACGTGAAGATAAACCGTACCAGTGATTAATAACCGTCTTATGCCTCTTTTCAAAAACAACAGTTTTCAATAAAAGTAAAGTCGGAAATCTTTTCTGAAAGAGAAACCGTTCAATTCTCAAAAACATCAAAAGCCTTTCAAAACGGTTTATCTATGCTGAACCAAAATAGCCTTTCATATTTTATTCCAAACCAGAAACACAAAACCGAAATCAACCATCGGTTCATCTCATTCCAACCACGGCTCTAGGCCCAAACAATCCAACCATCAACCAATCACCACAGTCCAACAGAGTCCCAGTAGCAAACGCAAATAGGAAGATGCAAGCACAAACAAACAGTTATTGCAAGTAGAACAATTAGCAATTAATCACATAGGCAAACCAAGTATAATATGCACACCCAAACAATGTCACATAGATGCATATGATGCATGCCTGTCCCTAGTGGCTGATGATATCATCTGTCGGTTATAGAGCCAACCCGACACGTCCTGGTAGCTAACCATGGACAGAAACACCCATCGCGGAGTAAGTAGGTTTGAGCTACAACCCCATTGCTACTACCCGCTCAACCCAGAGCCAGTGGAATAACCACTACTGCGGCTACTACCCAGGCGGGTGTTTAAAAACTCAACCTGGAGCGAGTGGAATCACCACTACTACCGCTACTACCCAGGCGTCACAGTCTCTGACCTGGAGCAAGTGGGACGAACCACAACCCTTGCTACTACCCAGGTATCTCAAGCATATATTCATTCAGTCCCAGCCATGGATCATCCATCTCAGCCATCTGGCTTAAATTCATAATTCATAGTCGGCCATACGGCCCATAACTCATTCGACAATCAGCCATAAATCAATATCATACACAGCCATTCCGGCTCACGGTTCAATCCAGAACCAGCCAATGTTCATAATCATACACAGCCATTCTGGCCCATAACGAAACAACACTTCCACCATTCAACATCATTAAACTCATAAAATCGGCATTTAAGTCATAAATCACTTTTTCTCAATTCATTTCACTTTGAAATCAAGTTTCAACTCTTTTCAGCCTTGGCTTTAAAGATCTCATTTCTCAAATCATCTCAGGTTCATAAGCCAAATTTACTCAAAGTAAGTTCCCTTTTTAAAACAAAGCCGCTCTCGGCATCCTCTTTCCAAAACTTCCAAAACCATGGAAAGTTAAAGATTCAATTTGGGAACATTCAAAATCACCCATCCCACAATGGGATTTTATAACAAGGTTTCTCGGCGGAGTCCCAAGTCTTTAAGGAAGGTCAACCTATATCAATTCCTTAAAATTCATTGAAACTCTTAAAATCATGGATTCTCGGTTCAAGTAAATAAAACTGAATTTATTATGAAACCGACCATCCAAAATCACAAGTTCCAACCCGGTCCAAAAATCAACTCATTTAAAAAGGAACCGGTTCATTTGAATCAAACCACTTTCAGGTTTCTTTTTGGAACCCATTTTTCTAACTCTTCCAAAATGCCTCAAACTTAATTACTCAATCAAAAGTCTAGATTCCTTTGAAATCACTAAAAGCTCCTTTTTATATTGAAATCAATATTAGAGCATCATTCTTTCCTTCAGTGATTCAAACGGTAAAAATAGTTCATTTCTAAATAAGTCAAACTCAAGGCATAAGGTTCACTAAATAAATTAAGCTTGAAAATATAATTATTCTCTTAATAAATCAAATAATACAACTTCTCAAATCCAATCCTTTTTAAATAACTTTTCAAACAAGACTAGAATTTTGTAGAAATTTTGGCAGCACCTCCCCTAAAATTTGGACTTTTGCCACCCGGTTTGGGTCCCAACTAAACCGTTTCTCATTCCTTTTCAACAGCTCAACCAGAAATCAATTCAAAGCAAGCTAAATCCAACAGTCGCCTCAGTGGCATATCTCAAGAAAACCATTTCAAAATCAACTCAATATCAACCGATTTAACTCATTTCCAAAGCTTTAAAGAAACGGTTCAGTAACAAATCATTTGTCCAAGATCAAGTCAATTAAAGTAAACCAAGCTGAATTCAAAAGTGCATTCGACTTTTCACATCATCAAATAATTGACTCAAATCAAATCAATCCTCAACGGATTAAACTCAGATTTCAAATCTTTAAAGAATCACTTCAAAACATTACATTTCACAATGCCGCACAACAATTCAACCAAACCAACATCCATAATCACTCGAGTCAATCAAATAACACATAAGGCAGATACAATCACCAAATACACAATGTCTCACAACAGTATCCATATGTAATAATTCTAATACTTAAAACACAATTTTTGGAAAGCGCCCCTACCTCAAAACGCAATTCCATAACCCAAACGCCTCACAGAGTCCTTTCCGCCTCAACCCGAACTGACGGCAACCAAAACCTCAGCTCCCAGCCACTTTTGCAATAACCATAGCAATTTTAGTCGCAACATATAATAATCAGGACTCGACCCCACGTTACCAAAACTCATATTCATTAACCAACACAACCGAATACTAACGCAAGGCTTTTTGAAACATAATTACTTACCGAAACTAAGAAAGAACGGCTAAACCGAAACAGCCACGGTCTCCGGGCCGGTTTGGCGGCAGCCCGGCAGCCACCCCAAGCGGCAGCGGCGACAAATTCCGATCACGACAACTGAAACTAACACGCAGTGACTATAGTATTCTCGGAATTCAAAAAGGACAGAAACCACAATTAAAACCCTTACCGGCAAACTTTTCCGGCGATGGCAGTAGGGTCTCAAGTGGCAGAAGCTCAGTCCGGAGCTCCGGCAGTGATCCCAGAAGCCACATAACCACTCCCGGCGGCCAGAAATATAGAGATGCAGCTCCCTTCTCTGGCGGCGACACCTGCGGCGGCCTGAACGCATTTTGCCGGCGGCGGTTGGGCTTACCATCATCAGCAGCAGCGAGCTCAGATGGTGACAACGGCGTGAGGCGGCGGCGTCTTCTCCCCACCAGCGGCAACGAGGGTGGAGCTTCTCCTCAGCCCGTAGTTCGCAGCTCACGTTTCCCCTCTCAACGGCGTTCTTCTTCCGTTCGCGCCTCCATCGGCACCGGCGAGGGCAGCTTCTATGGCAACGGCAAGGAAGCTCGCGACGGTGACAGGCGGCGTCAGACCCTAGCGCTGGCGGCGGCACGGCGTGAACCCACCTCGCGAGGCCTTCCCGTCAGTCTCTTCCCCTCTCGCCTCAGCCCCGATCTGTGACGGAGATGGCCCGCGAACAACGGCAGCAACCTCAACTGGGCAAGACGCGGTGGCAGAACGTTTCCCCGCGTGCAGCAGCTCGGCGTCTCGCTCGGAGGCATCGGCGGTGGTGGCGAGTCCTAGTGGCGCTAACAGACATCTCCCTTCTTCCCCTTCCCTCTGCCGTTACTTTTCTGCTTCTGTCTCTTTCCTTTCATGGAAGAAGAGGAAGGAAAGCCGTGCGTGCTACTGTTAGAAGGGAGCGGCTGCAGCAGTTGTGAGGAAACCGGGCCGGGTTAGGGTTTTTAGGGTTAGGGTTTCATTTTTGAAAATTAGGGTTAAGGGCATGGGCATTTTAGTAATTTCACTTAAAATAGGGATAATATAGTAATTAGAAATAAATTCTAATCCAACAATAATAATGTATAAAAATACTATTTGATCATCAATTTCACACTTTATTTTCAATAAAATATCCCAACCAAATAATTAGAAATAATATACTTAATTTATTTAATTTCCAAAATAGCAGTATTAATATTCAAAATATCACTTATCTAATTCAAATCATATAAAATCTTCATTATTTCACAGCTACCAACTTTATAATTCAAATATAGAAAATAATCCAATAATTATGAAATTGGATAATAATCATAACTCATCTCAAATTCAATAAATCAAAACTTGCCTTAATTATCTTCAATAAAATAATTTCTAAAATTAAGGCTATAAATAACTATATGATTTGAGACTTGATCATAATAAGACTTTTCAAAGATTTTGGGTCTTACAAGCTAGCTTATTTTTAAGTTGTAATTCTTTTACTAGAACTTTAACTATGTAAGTTGGACAACTTGCCAAGTAGTTTCATGAGTTTTTTAACTTGATAAAAACATATTTTATTCTAAATCAAGCTTAAATTCTATAATGTTCTTTAATTTTGTACAAACTTTAACTTACTCCACTTGTAACTTCTAGCCATTTTTATTGACTTCAAAGTAAAAAGAAGAATTTTACTTCTTCTTTTCACATACAATCTCCCACTCAAAATTATTCTTTTTGTGTATTCATACTGCTTATATTTTCAATAGGTCAAGAGAAGATATACACCAACTAAATTTATCTGTATTGATTGGTTTTGTTATGATATCTATAAGATTGTTGTTGGTGTGAGTTTTCTGCATATCCACTTTTTCTTCCTCTACTACTTCACAAACAAAATGATATTGAACGCCTATGTGCTTCGTTCTTGAGTGAAAGCCTGGATTCCTTATTATGTGCTAGAGATTCTGACTGTCATAAAATATTGGAATCATATCCTGATTGTGTTCGAGTTCCTCCATTAACCTTTGCAATCAAATTGCTTCCTTACAAGATTGCATAGCTACCATATATTCAGCTTCTGTAGTTGATAATGCTACTACTTGTAATTTTGATAACTAGCTTACTGCATCTCCTACAAATATAAACACATAGCCTGTAATGGACTTTCTTTTGTCAAGGTCTCCTGCGAAATCAGAGTCAACATAACCTTTGATAGTAAATTCAGATCCTCCAAAATATAAAACAACATTAGAGGTTCCTTTGATATATTCCAGGATCCTCTTTACAACACTCCAGTGCTCTTTTTCTGGATTTTCCATGAACCCATCGACCATCGCAATAGATTGAGCAATATCTAATCTTGTCCAAATTATGCCATACATAAGGCTTCCCACTGCAGATGCTGGTGAATGAAATTGTGATCTCAGGCAACGGCGTCAAAAACTCTGCACGCACGTCTTAATAAATTATTTTTCATTCACAACTTCGATACAACTAACCAGCAAGTGCACTGGGTCGTCCAAGTAATAAACCTTACGTGAGTAAGGGTCGATCCCACGGAGATTGTTGGTATGAAGCAAGCTATGGTCACCTTGTAAATCTCAGTCAGGCGGATAATAATTGATTATGGAGTTTTCGAAAATAAATAATAAATAGACAGAAAATAAAGATAGAAATACTTATGTATATCATTGGTGAGAATTTCAGATAAGTGTATGGAGATGCGTTCGTCTCTCTGAACTTCTGCTTTCCTGCTGTCTTCATCCAATCAGTCCTACTCCTTTCCATGGATGGCTTTATGTAAGGACATCACCATTGTCAATGGCTACTTTTCATCCTCTCTGGAAAATGGTCCGATGCGCTGTCACTGCATGGCTAATCATCTGGAGGCATCACCGTGGTCAATGGTTGCATCCTATCCTCTTGTGAAAATGGTCCAAATGCTCTGTCACAGCATGGCTAATCATCTGAGGTTCTCGATCATACTGGAATAGGATTCACCCTCCTTTTGTGTCTGTCACTATGGCCAGCACTCGCGAGTTTGAAGTTCGTCACAGTCATTCAATCCCATAATCCTACTCGGAATACCACAGACAAGGTTTAGACTTTCCGGACTCTCATGAATGCCGCCATCAATCTAGCTTATACCATGAAGATTCTGATTAAGAGATCCAAGAGATAATCATCCAATCTAAGATGGAACGGAAGTGGTTGTCAGGAACGCGTTCATGGGGGAATGATGATGATTGTCACGTTCATCACATTCATGTTGAAGTGCGAATGAATATCTTAGAAGTGGAATAAGTTGAGTTGAATAGAAAAACAGTAGTACTTTGCATTAATTCATGAGGAAAAGCAGAGCTCCACACCTTAATCTATGGAGTGTATAAACTCTACCGTTGAAGAATACATAAGTGAAAGGTTTAGGCATGGCCGAATGGCCAGCCCCCAAAACGTGATCACAGGATCAAAAATACAATCCAGGATCATCCAAAGATGTCTATACAATAGTAAAAAGTCCTATTTATACTAAACTAGTTACTAGGGTTTACAGAAATAAGTAATTGATGCATAAATCCACTTCCGGGGCCCACTTGGTGTGTGCTTGGGCTGAGCTTGAAGTTTACACGTGGAGAGGTCATTCTTGGAGTTGAACGCCAGTTTGTAACGTATTTCTGGCGTTCAACTCTGGCTTGTAACGTATTTCTGGCGTTTAACTCCAGACTGCAGCGTAGAACGAGCGTTCAACGCCCTTTTGCGTCATCTAAACTCAACCAAAGTATGAACTATTATATATTGCTGGAAAGCCCTGGATGTCTACTTTCCAACGCAATTGAAAGCGCACCATTTTGAATTCTGTAGCTCCAGAAAATCCACTTTGAGTGCAGGGAGGTCAGAATCCAACAGTATCAGCAGTCCTTCTTCTACCTCTGAATCTGATCTTTGCTCAAGTCCCTCAATTTCAGCCAGAAAATACCTGAAATCACAGAAAAACACACAAACTCATAGTAAAGTCCAGAAATATGAATTTAACATAAAAACTAATAAAAACATCCCTAAAAGTAACTAGATTCTACTAAAAACATACTAAAAACAATGCCAAAAAGCGTATAAATTATCCGCTCATCACAACACCAAACTTAAATTGTTGCTTGTCCCCAAGCAACTGAAAATCAAATAGGATAAAAAGAAGAGAATATACTATAAATTCCAAACTATCAATGAAACATAGCTCCAATCAGATGAGCGGGACTTGTAGCCTTTTGCCTCTTGAATAGTTTTGGCATCTCACTTTATCCATTGAGGTTCAGAATGATTGGCATCTGTAGGAACTCAGAGTTCAGATGGTGTTATTGATTCTCCTAGTTCAGTATGTTGATTCTTGAACACAGCTACTTTATGAGTCTTGGCCGTGGCCCTAAGCACTTTGTTTTCCAATATTACCACCGGATACATAAATGTCACAGACACATAACTGGGTGAACCTTTTCAGATTGTGACTCAGCTTTGCTAAAGTCCCCAATTAGAGGTGTCCATGGTTCTTAAGCACACTCTTCTTTTGCTTTGGACCTTGACTTTAACCGCTCAGTCTCAAGTTTTCACTTGACACCTTCACGCCACAAGCACATGGTTAGGGACAGCTTAGTTTAGCCGCTTAGGCCAGGATTTTATTTCTTTAGGCCCTCCTATCCACTGATGCTCAAAGCCTTGGGATCCTTTTTATTGCCCTTGCCTTTTGGTTTTAAGGGTTACTGGCTTTTTGCTCTTGCCTCTTGGTTTTAAGAGCTTTTGGCTTTTTCTGCTTGCTTTTTCTCTCTTTTTTTTTCTATTTTTTTCGCTATTTTTTTTTCTGCAAGCTTTTGTATTCACTGCTTTTTCTTGCTTCAAGAATCATTTTTATGATTTTTCAGATTATCAAATAACATGTCTCCTTGTCATCATTCTTTCAAGAGCCAACAGATTTAACATTCATAAACAACAACTTCAAAAGACATATGCACTGTTCAAGTATTCATTCAGAAAACAAAAAGTATTGTCACCACATCAATATAATTAAACTAAGTTCAAGGATAAATTCAAAACTCATGTACTTCTTGTTCTTTTGAATTAAAACATTTTTCATTTAAGAGAGGTGATGGATTCATAGGACATTCATAACTTTAAGACATAGTTACTAAATACTAATGATCATGTAATAAGACACAAACATAGATAAGCACTTAACATAAAGAAAACGAAAAACAGAGAATGTAAGAACAAGGAATGAATCCACCTTAGTGATGGTGGCGTTTCTTTCTTGAGGAACCAATGATGTCCTTGAGCTCTTCTATGTCTCTTTCTTGTCTTTGTTGCTCCTCCCTCATTGCTTTTTGATCTTCTCTAATTTCATGAAGGATGATGGAGTGCTCTTGATGTTCCACCCTTAATTGTCCCATGTTGGAACTTAATTCTCCTAGGGAGGTATTGATTTGCTCCCAATAGTTTTGTGGAGGAAAATGCATTTGAGGCATCTCCGGGATCTCATGGTGATGAGCTTCATGCGTCTCTTGAGCTCCATGAATGGGCTCTCTTGTTTGCTCCATCCTTTTCTTAGTGATGGGCTTCTCTTCTTCAATGGGAATGTCTCCTTCTATGTCAATCCCAGCCGAATTGCATAGATGGCAAATGAGGTGAGGAAAAGCTAACCTTGCCATAGTGGAGGACTTGTCAGCCACCTTGTAGAGTTCTTGAGGTATAATCTCATGAACCTCCACCTCTTCTCCAATCATGATGCTTTGGATCATGATGGCCCGGTCTATAGTAACTTCAGACCGGTTGCTAGTGGGAATGATTGAGCGTTGAATGAACTCCAACCATCCTCTAGCTACAGGCTTAAGGTCCAGTCTTCTCAGTTGAACCAGTTTGCCTTTTGAGTCAATCTTCCATTGAGCTCCTTCTACACATATGTCCATGAGGACTTGGTCCAACCTTTGATCAAAGTTAACTCTCCTTGTGTAGGGGCGTGCGTTCTCTTCCATCATTGGCAAGTTGAACGCCAACCTTACATTTTCCGGACTAAAATCTAAGTAATTCCCCCGAACCATGGTGAGATAATTCTTTGGGTTTGGGTTCTTACTTTGATCATGGTTCCTTGTGATCCATGCATTAGCATAGAACTCTTGAACCACTAGAGTTCCGACTTGTTGGATGGAGTTTGTTAGAACTTCCCAACCTCTTCTATGAATCTCATGTCGGATCTACGGATACTCATTTCTCTTGAGTTTGAAAGGGACCTCGGGGATCACCTTCTTCTTGGTCACAACATCATAGAAGTGGTCTTGATGAGCTTTGGAGATGAATCTTTCCATCTCCCATGACTCGAAGGTGGAAGCTTTTGTCTTCCTTTTCCCTTTTCTAGAGGATTCTCCGGTCTTAGGTGCCATCAATGGTAATGGAAAAACAAAAAGCTTATGCTTTTACCACACCAAACTTAGAATTTTGCTTGTCCTCGAGCAAGAGAAGAAAGAATAGATGAAGAAGAAGAAGAAAATATGGAGGAGAGGAGGGAAAGGTGTATTCGGCCAAGAAGATAAGAGAGGGTTGTGTGGTGTGAAAATGAGGAAGAATGGAGGGCTATATATAGGGAAGGGAGGGGGGTAAGGTTCGGCCATAAGGGTGGGTTTTGGGTGGGAAATTGATTTTGAATTTTGAAGGTAGGTGGAGTTTATGAGGTAGGTTTATGGGGAAGAGTGGATGATGTGAGTGTGAAGTGGTGATAGGGAAGAGAGATTGAGGTGATTGGTGAAGAGTTTTGGGGAAGAGTGTTTATTGGGAAGAGAGGATGAACATTGAGAAGAGGGGAAGAGAGTGAGTGGTGGTAGGTGGGGATCCTGTGGGGTCCACAGATCCTGAGGTGTCAAGGATTTGCATCCCTGCACCCATTAGGCATGTAAAATGCCTTTGCATGCAATTCTGGCGTTTAAACGCCGAACTGATGCTTGTTCTGGGCGTTCAACGCCCAGATGCTTGTTTCTGGCGTTCAGCGCCAGCTTTTCTTCACTGTGCATTTCTGGCGTCTGAACGCCAGGATGCTGCTTGTTTCTGGCGTTCAACGCCAGAAACATGCTCTGTTCTGGCGTTGAATACTAGACAGATGCTCCTTACTGGCGTTTAAACGCCAGTGAGATCCTTCTCTAGGGTGTGATTTTTCTTCTGCTATTTTTGATTCCGTTTTCAATTTTTATATTTATTTTGTGACTTCACATGATCATGAACCTAATAAAACATGAAATAACAATAAAAATAAATTAAAATGAGATAAATAAAAATTGGGTTGCCTCCCAACAAGCGCTTCTTTAATGTCAATAGCTTGACAGTGGGCTCTCATGGAGCCTCACAGATGTTCAGAGCATTGTTGAGACTCCCCAACACCAAACTTAGAGTTTGGATATGGGAGTTCAACACCAAACTTAGAGTTTGGTTGTGGCCTCCCAACACCAAACTTAGAGTTTGACTGTGGGGGCTCTGGTTGACTCTGTTTTGAGAGAAGCTTACTGTGCCTCTTTTCCATGTTTACAGAAGGATGTCCTTGAGTTTTAAACTCAAGGGAGTCCTCATTCAATTGAAGAACTAGTTCACCTCTGTTAACATCAATCACAGCTCTTGCTGTGGCTAGGAAGGGTCTTCCAAGGATGATGGATTCATCCTCATCCTTCCCAGTATCTAGGACTATGAAATCAGCAGGGATGTAAAGGCCT
Organism: Arachis ipaensis; assembly: GCF_059453495.1. Lineage (NCBI taxonomy): Eukaryota > Viridiplantae > Streptophyta > Magnoliopsida > Fabales > Fabaceae > Arachis > Arachis ipaensis. Next base: position 121,152,249 of record NC_142435.1, on the reverse strand, counting down.
TCAACCTTTACTAACACGTCCTCTACTTGTCCATAAGCCTGTTTTCTTGAATTGTCTGCCATCTCTAATGAGATTTTAGCAGCTTGCACCCCAAAGATTCCCAGTTTCTCTATTACAGAGAGGGGCATGAGGTTTATTCCTGACCCAAGGTCACATAGAGCCTTCTCAAAGGTCATGGTGCCTATGGTACAAGGTATTAGGAACTTTCCAGGATCCTGTTTCTTCTGAGGCAATCTCAGTTAATCCAATGCATTTAGTTTATTGGTGAACAGGGGAGGTTCATCTCCCCAAGTCTCATTACCAAATAAATTGGCATTCAGCTTCATGATTGCACCAAGGAACTTGGCAACTTGCTCTTCAGTAACATCTTCATTCTCTTCAGAAGAAGAGTACTCTTCAGAGCTCATGAATGGCATAAGGAGGTTCAATGGAATCTCTATGGTCTCTAGATGAGTCTCAGATTCCTTTGGTTCCTCAGAGGGGAACTCCTTATTGATCACTGGACGTCCCAGGAGGTCTTCCTCACTGGGATTCACGTCCTCAACCTCCCTTACAGGTTCGGCCATGGTAGTTAATTCAATGGCCTTGCACTCTCCTTTTGGATTCTCTTCTGTATTGCTTGGGAGAGTACTAGGAGGGGTTTCATTGATTCTTTTACTCAGCTGGCCCACTTGTGCTTCCGAATTTCTAATGGAGGACCTTGTTTCATTCATGAAACTCACAGTGGCCTTAGATAGATCAGAGACTAAGTTTGCTAAATTAGAGGTATTTTATTCAGAGTTCTCTGTCTGTTGCTGAGTGGATGATGGAAAAGGCTTGCTATTGCTAAACCTGTTTCTTCCACCATTATTAAAGCCTTGTTGAGGCTTTTGTTGATCCTTCCATGAGAGATTTGGGTGATTTATCCATGAGGGATTATAGGTGTTTCCATATGGTTCACCCATGTAATTCACGTCTGCTATTGCAGGGTTTTCAGGATCATAAGCTTCTTCTTCATAAGAAGCCTCTTGAGTACTGTTGGATGCAGCTTGCATTCCATTCAGACTCTGAGAAATCATATTGACTTGCTGAGTCAATATTTTATTCTGAGCTAATATAGCATTCAGAGTATCAATTTCAAGAACTCCCTTCTTCATAGGCGTCCCATTATTCACAGGATTCCTTTCAGAAGTGTACATGAACTGGTTATTAGCAACCATGTCAATGAGTTCTTGAGCTTCTGCAGGCATTTTCTTTAGGTGAATGGATCCACCTGCAGAAGTATCCAATGACATCTTAGCTAATTCAGACAGACCATCATAGAATATATCCAGGATGGTCCATTCTGAAAGCATGTCAGAAGGACACTTTTTGGTCAGTTGCTTGTATCTCTCCCAAGCTTCATAGAGGGATTCACCTTCTTTCTGTCTAAAGGTTTGAACATCCACTCTAAGCTTACTCAGCTTTTGGGGAGGAAAGAACTTGGCTAAGAAAGCCTTGACCAGCTTATCCCAAGAGTTCAGGCTATCCTTAGGTTGAGAGTCCAACCATATTCTAGCTCTGTCTCTTACAGCAAAAGGGAAAAGCATGAGCCTGTAGACTTCAGGATCTACTCCATTAGTCTTAACAGTATCACAGGTCTGCAAGAATTCAGTTAAGAACTGAAAAGGATCTTCAGATGGAAGTCCATGAAACTTGCAGTTTTGTTGCATAAGAGAAACTAATTGAGGTTTCAGCTCAAAATTGTTTGCTCCAATGGCAGGAATTGAGATGCTTCTTCCATGTAAATTGGAATTAGGTGCAGTGAAGTCACCAAGCATTCTCCTTGCATTATTATTATTTTTGGCTGCCATCTCCTCTCCCTGTTCGAAAATTTCTGAAAGATGCTTGCTGGATTGTTGTAATTTAGCTTCTCTTAATTTCCTCTTCAGAGTCCTTTCAGGTTCTGGATCTGCTTCAACAAGAATGTTCTTGTCCTTGCTCCTGCTCATATGAAAAAGGAGGGAACAGAAAAATAATAATAATAGGGATCCTTTTTACCCAGGTATAGAGGTTCCCTTATGTGAGTGGAAGAAAAGAAGAGTAGAAGAAAAGAAGAAGAGAAAATCTGAACTCAGAGAGAGAGAGAGGGGGTTCGGATTTTTGGTGAGTGAGGAAGAGATGTTAGTAAATAAATAAATAAATAGAAGGAGATGAGAGAGAGAGAGAATTTTCGAAAATTAAAAGAAGAAATAAATTAAAATTGAATTTTAAAACAATTAGTTAATTAAAAAGAATTTTTGAAAAAGAGGGAGATATTTTCGAAAATTAGAGAGAGAGAGTTAGTTAGGTAGTTTTGAAAAAGATAAGAAACAAACAAAAAGTTAGTTAGTTAGTTGAAACAAATTTGAAAATCAATTTTGAAAAGATAAGAAGATAGGAAGTTAGAAAAGATATTTTAAAATCAAATTTTTGAAAAAGATATGATTTTGAAAAAGATAAGATAAAAAGATATTTTTGAAAAGATATGATTGAAATTAGTTTTGAAAAAGATTTGATTTTTAAAATCACAATTAATGACTTGATTCACAAGAAATCACAAGATATGATTTTAGAACTTAAAGTTTGAATCTTTCTTAACAAGCAAGTAACAAGCTTGAAATTTTTGAATCAAAACATTAATTGATGATGTTATTTTCGAAAATTATGAGATAGAATGAAGAAAAATATTTTTTGAAAAATATTTTTATAATTTTCGAAAATAAATAAGAAAAATGAAAAAGATTTGATTTTTGAAAAAGATTTTGAAAAAGATAAGATTTTTAAATTGAAAATTTGGTTTGACTCATAAGAAACAATTGAATTTTAAAAATTTTTGAAAAAGTCAATCCAAATTTTTGAAATTTATGAGAGAAAAAAGGAAAGATATTTTTTTGATTTTTGAATTTTTAAAGATGAGAGAGAAAAACATGAAAAATGATGCAATGCATGAAAATTTTAGATCAAAACAATGAATGCATGCAATAATGCTATGAATGTCAAGATGAACACCAAGAACACTTTGAAGATCATGATGAACATCAAGAACATATTTTTAAAAATTTTTATATGCAAGAAAAACATGCAAGACACCAAACTTAGAAATCTTTCATGTTCAGACACTATGAATTCAAGAATGCATATGAAAAATACCATACAACACAAAACAATATAATATGAAGATCAATCAAGAATGTTTATCAAGAACAACTTGAAGATCATGATGAATGCAATGCATGAATGCAATTTTCGAAAAATGCAAGATGAGTATGCAATTGACACCAAACTTGAAATTGACTCAAGACTCAAACAAGAAACACAAAATATTTTTGATTTTTTTTTTGATTTTGTGAATTTTTTTGTATTTTTATTTTATATTTTTCGAAAATTAGTGTGAAAAAGAAAAATAAGGATTCCAAAATTTTTAATATGAATTCCAGGAATCGTGTACTCTTAGTCTAAAGCTCCAATCTGAGGGTTAGGCATGGCTTACTAGCCAGCCAAGCTTTAGAAGATATTTATACTTTCCATGTATAGAGCAACTAAGTGTGTGAAGATCAACAAGCTCTTGTGATGGTAAGTTGAAACCCCAGTCCAAAAGATTAGACATGGCTTACAGCCAGCCAGGATTCAACAAATCATCATGAAACACTAGAATTCATTCTTAAAAATTCTGAAGAAAAATATATTTTTGAAAACATTTATTTTAAATTTTTTTTTTCGAAAACAGATGAGAAATTTTTGAAAAATTTTTTTTTTGAAAATAATTTTTTTTTGAAAATTTTTTGAAAATAAAACGAAAAGAAAATTACCTAATCTGAGCAACAAGATGAACCGTCAGTTGTCCAAACTCGAACAATCCCCGGCAACGGCGCCAAAAACTTGGTGCACGAAATTGTGATCTCAGGCAACGGCGTCAAAAACTCTGTACGCACATCTTAATAAATTGTTTTTCATTCACAACTTCGATACAACTAACCAGCAAGTGCACTGGGTCGTCCAAGTAATAAACCTTGCGTGAGTAAGGGTCGATCCCACAGAGATTGTTAGTATAAAGCAAGCTATGGTCACCTTGTAAATCTCAGTCAGGCGGATAATAATTGATTATGGAGTTTTCGAAAATAAATAATAAATAGACAGAAAATAAAGATAGAAATACTTATGTATATCATTGGTGAGAATTTCAGATAAGTGTATGGAGATGCGTTCGTCCCTCTGAACTTCTGCTTTCCTGCTGTCTTCATCCAATCAGTCCTACTCCTTTCCATGGCTGGCTTTATGTAAGGACATCACCATTGTCAATGGCTACTTTTCATCCTCTCTGGAAAATGGTCCAATGCGCTGTCACTGTATGGCTAATCATCTGGAGGCATCACCGTGGTCAATGGCTGCATCCTATCCTCTTGTGAAAATGGTCCAAATGCTCTGTCACAGCACGGCTAATCATCTGAGGTTCTCGATCATACTGGAATAGGATTCACCCTCCTTTTGCGTCTGTCACTACGCCCAGCACTCGCGAGTTTGAAGTTCGTCACAGTCATTCAATCCCAGAATCCTACTCGGAATACCATAGACAAGGTTTAGACTTTTCGGACTCTCATGAATGCCGCCATCAATCTAGCTTATACCACGAAGATTTTGATTAAGAGATCCAAGAGATAATCATCCAATCTAAGATGGAACGGAAGTGGTTGTCAGGCACGCGTTTGTGGGGGAATGATGATGATTGTCACGTTCATTACATTCATGTTGAAGTGCGAATGAATATCTTAGAAGTGGAATAAGTTGAGTTGAATAGAAAAATAGTAGTACTTTGCATTAATTCATGAGGAACAGCAGAGCTCCACACCTTAATCTATGGAGTGTAGAAACTCTACCGTTGAAGAATACATAAGTGAAAGGTTCAGGCATGGCTAAATGGCCAGCCCCCAAAACGTGATCACAGGATCAAAAATACAATCCAGGATCATCCAAAGATGTCTATACAATAGTAAAAAGTTCTATTTATACTAAACTAGTTACTAGGGTTTACAAAAATAAGTAATTGATGCATAAATCCACTTCCGGGGCCCACTTGGTGTGTGCTTGGGCTGAGCTTGAAGTTTACACGTGGAGAGGTCATTCTTGGAGTTGAACGCCAGTTTGTAACGTATTTCTGGCGTTCAACTCTGGCTTGTAACGTATTTCTGGCGTTTAACTCCAGACTGCAGCGTAGAACAGGCGTTCAACACCCTTTTGCGTCATCTAAACTCGGCCAAAGTATAAACTATTATATATTGCTGGAAAGCCCTGGATGTCTACTTTCCAACGCAATTGGAAGCGCATCATTTTGAGTTCTGTAGCTCCAGAAAATCTACTTTGAGTGCAAGGAGGTCAGAATCCAACAGTATCAGCAGTCCTTCTTCTACCTCTGAATCTGATCTTTGCTCAAGTCCCTCAATTTCAGCTAGAAAATACCTGAAATCACAGAAAAACACACAAACTCATAGTAAAGTCCAGAAATGTGAATTTAACATAAAAACTAATAAAAACATCCCTAAAAGTAACTAGATTCTACTAAAAATATACTAAAAACAATGCCAAAAAGCGTATAAATTATCCGCTCATCAGATGCATACGATACTCGAGACATTTCTATCTTCTCAGCTTCACTACTAGGACACATCTTAGAAGATAATTTAAAATTGACAGGAAGTAGTGTAGATATTGGCTTACACTCTTGCATGTTGAGGCACCGCAAGACCTTCCTCAAATAATTTTCTGGGGATAGCTAAATCTTCTTATTTTTTCTGTCTCGGTAAATCTACATCTCCAAAATCTTGTTTGCCAGTCGCAGACCCTTCATATCGAACTCCCTAACTAACTGAGTCTTTAATTCTTGGACATGATCTTTGTTGGGGCCTTTCACCAATATGTCATCCACGTACAATAGTAGAATGATGAAATCACCATTACTAGACCTCTTATAATAGCTACAATGGTCTGACTGAAGTTTGTTGTAATCAAGACTAACAATGAAGGAATCAAATCTCTTATATCAACATCTCAGTGCCTACTCTAAGCCGTACAGAGATTTGGTTAACCTGCAAACTAAGTTTTCTTTTTTTGATTCATCAAAGCCTTCTAGTTGGGGCATATATATTTCTTCTTTAAATTCACTATGAAAAAAAGCAGTCTTTACATCTAGTTGCTCTAGATGTAAGTTATACACAGCACATATAGCAAAAAACACTCTTATTGTAGAAATTCTAACTACTGAAAAAAATATTTCAATAAAATCAATACCTTCTTTCTGAGCAAATTCCCTTACAACCAGTTTTACATGATAATATTCTATCTGGTCGTGAGTGTCACGCTTAATTTTGTAGACCTATTTGTTACCAATGGCTTTCTTTTCGTCCGTGAGTGGGACAAGCTCCCACGTCTTGTTTCTACATAGTACTTCCATTTCTTCATGATGGCTATCATCCATAAAGAAGAATCTAAACTTTTAACGTCCTCTTGAAAGGTTGATGGTTCTCCATCTTCAGTAACAAAATAATATGCATCATGGCAAGTCATGACATAGTCAACATGCTAAGATAGTCTTCTTAGTTCACGTGTTGTTCTACGAACTTCGGCTGGTCCTTGTATAACTTGCTCAGGTTCTGCTTCAGAAGAGTCATTTTTTCAGATTTATCATTCATGTATATTGTGGTAGTTTCTTCAATACGGCTATTGGTTTTTTGCTTTCTTTGCAACTTATTTTTAGCAAATATAATATCTTTACTGACAATAACTTTGTGGGCAGTGGAGTCCCACAAACGATACCCCCCTTTACATTATCAGTATAGTCCAAGAAGATACACTTTCTTGATTTAAGAGCAAGCTTTGTTCTTTCTTAAAAATTGTACATCACATAAATAAGACATTCAAACATATGGAGAGAAAAATAATCTGGTGGCTTACTTTGCCACATCTTCATTGGAATTTTCAATCCAATTACAAAGGAGAGGAAACATTGCCTGAAGAAGTGGACAATAAAGAGGTGATACCTTTATAGAGGAGGGTAGTTCAGGCAACGATTGAGAGAGACGATTGACGGAGAAGACCCTTTAACAATATAATAAAGAGCCCCTACCTTGTATATTTTCGTAGGTGAATCAAGTACAACAAGTAAGGTCAGGCATAATTAGACTCACGAGCCAGGTGGCGGGAGAAAGCATTTTTAGAAAAGAGACCCAGGCCAGCCTTTTATTCCCGATTCGTTAAACAAGAGATCAATTAACTAAGTGGGTAGGTAAAAGGAATAACGAGCAATCTTCGCCACATCGAGTATAATGGGAGTCGAACCCACGTTATTATTGATGGCGATTTGTCTATCACATAGCAGGCTGTTTTGATTGTTCTGCCCAGAAAGACTTGGCTAATCCTGTAGTCTGCAACATAAATCGAGTTTTTTTTTAGAAGAGTTCTGTTCATCTGTTCTGTGACATCATTTTGTTGAAGTGTATATACAACTGTAAATTGCCTCTGAATATCCTCGTCCTTGTAAAATGCAATTGAAATTGCCATTTGTATATTCTCGTCCATTGTCTCTCTTCAAGCACTTTATTTTCTCCCCAGTTTCAAGCTCTATTCGTGTTTTAAACTCTTTGAATATTAGAAACACTTCTAACTTCTTCTTGATGGAAAATACTCACACTCTTCATGAGTAATCATTTGTGAAGAAAACAAAATATTTTGCTCTCCCTAGTGATAATTCTGGTGATTCTCACACATCAAAATAAATCAAGTCTAGTATGTGCTTGCTTCTAGTAGTTGATCTTTCAAACTTTAATCTATGTTGTTTGCTTGTCACACAGTATTCACAGAAAGTTAGATTCACCGCTTTGAACTCTGGAAGGAGATTACGTTCTGCAAGAACCTGTATACCATGTTCTGACATGTGGCCTAATTTGCGATGCCACAACATCGTTGTGTCTTCTTGGTCTGCAGATGCAATTGATGCCTCTGCGTCTCGAACTGTATCTCTATAAAACTAGGATAGATTAGTTGTTAGCCATTTTGCCTTCATGATCACATGAGCACCATTAGTCACCTTCAACGATCCACTTTCAATATTAATCTTGCACCCTTGAGAATTCAACAACCTAACGGATAAAAAAAAAATTCTCAGGCCATTCACATGTCTTACACCTTGAACTGTATGAATGGAACCATCAAATATCTTAATTTTGATGGTACCAATTTTCACAATTTTTTAAGGCATGATCATCTCTCATGAATATAGTTCTTTTAAAACAGATTCACAGTCTTAAACCACTCATGATGTGGAGTGCTACATAATCCAATAGTCAGACATCAGCTAATGGTTTATTGTCTTCATGACCACTTACAGCTTCGATGCATAAGATATCTCCATCATCAGAGGTATTTGCAACACAACCATGTGAGGTGGTTGCTTCAGCAGATTTCTCTATGTTCTTCTTATTGGACCAATAATCTTTCTTCAAGTGTTATTTCTTGCCACAATTGTAACAAGTAAGGTTCTTCTTTCGAGACTTTGATCTACCACAATTTTGACTCCCACTAGAGCCACGTTCCATTGATATGCCTCTCATCACTGACAAAGCTTCTACTTGCTTTGAACTTTTTATTTGATCATCTTTATTTTTGTACTTGCTTTCTTTTTCAAGAATAACGGCATCAATATCATCAAATCGAAGTTGATCAGCAACATTATTATTTGTGATGTTGATGATGAATTGATTGTACAAATCTGGTAAACTTTGGAGAAGAAGTTCAGTACGTTCATTTTCTACAATCTAACATTCTATGGCTGTCAATTATGAAAATACAGTATTAAGATTGTCAATGTGATCCGTCACTGATGTGGATTCACTCATACAAAGAGTATAAAGCCTTATTTTCATGAAGATCCTGTTGTGAAGCGACTTTGTCTCGTACAACTTAGTGAGTGCCTCCTAAATCTCCTTTGCTGTCTATTTCTTCAAGATGCTTGATAATACAGAATCTGCCAAAGCCAAGTATAAATTGGCAATGGTGTTTGATGAATCCACATTTCATGGTATTTATTTGCTTTAATTGAGTAAATTTTATTGACTTTTCTCACATTTATTCATTGAAATAGCATAGTTTCATGATTTCTTCCTAAATTGTGCTTGAAAGTAAAAATATGCTTTTTAGGTGTTAAAATTGCTAAATTTCTTCGATACCTTGATGTATTTGATGAGTGATTTCAGGTTTAGAAAGCAATGATTGGATTGAAGGAATAAAGAAAAAGCATGTAAAAGTGGAGAATTCATGAAGAAATGAAGTTTGGAAATCTGTCCAGTTCCGCGTACGCGTGACCAGAGATTTTGTCAAACGACGTGTACGCGTGACATGATACTCACTTACTCAGCATGTGACTTCATTTAATGCAATATGCTGGGGTGAATTCTGGGCTTCCGAAACCCAATCAAACTCATTTCTGAAGCTATTTCAAGCCTAATTGAAGAGGAAACAAGGGGGGAGCAATTAGGGTAGTTTATTATCATGCTTTAGGTTATTTTTTTAGAGAGAGAAGCTCCCTCTTCTCTCTAGAAATTAGGGTTATAGTTTATTTTCTCTTTAATTTCTCTCTTTAATTCTTGTTTTAGTATAGTTTTATTTACTTTTCCTTGTTCAATTGCCTTAATTTTCTTAGTTCTTCTTGTTAATTTCTCTTTTATGTGACTTTTTAGTTTATGAACACTCTTGTTAATTTCAATTTCTTTTAATGTAATTTTGATGTTTTATGTTTATTTGATGCTTATTTGAGTTGTTATGATCATTTTATTGCAATTGATAGTTATAGATTTTATTATTATTGCAACTTAATATGCTTTTTTTTTATGCACACCAAGTGTTTGATAAAATGCTTGAATTAGTTTTAGTGTAATTTTTTACACTCTTGGCTTGGAATTGAGGACTTAGGTGACCTTGAGTCATTGATGTCCATTCTTGATTGATAGATTAGGATTGTTAGTTGATTTGGTTTTCACTAACGCTAGTCTTTCACTAAGCTAATTAGTGAGTTGGATAGGAATTATGGATTGAGATCAATTATGCCTATTTGACTTATCCTCGATGTTAGGATTGACTAAGTAGGATTATCTCTTCATAATCATCTATGTTTGTGGTCAATGGCTAGGATAGGTAACCTTAACTCTCAATCCTTGCCAAGAAGTTTCTTAACACTTGAATTTCCCTTTCTTTTAATTAATTGCCTTGAGTTGATTCCTTTTGATATTTAGTTATTGTTTGTTTTTTTCATTTCTTGCTATTTACATTACTTGTCTCTTGCCATCAACCCCTTTTTCCCTCATAGCCAATAATTGAGCACTCAATTGCAATTCTTAGGGAGAACGACCCGAAGTTTAATACTCTCAGTTTTTTTATATTGGTTTGTTTTGTGACAACCTATATTTTAAACTTTGATCGTGAGGATTAATTAGCGATTTGGATTATGCTATCAACAAAGAAGTTCTTTCCTATATTGAAAAATTCTATGCCGGCATGAATCCTTGCATCAGTATTCCTATCGATCTCTTTTCATTTATCATTAGGAGTGCAGTTGCCTTTTATTGCTTCTAAACAATTTTCCTTTCTCAAAATTACCTTGATCTTCAATTTTCGAAGAAAATAGTTATTCTCATTGAATTTCTTGATCTTAAATTTTGTTGCAATGGTTCTAACACCAACTTACCCCTTTGTGGTGGAAGATTAAGAACCCAAAACTCTGATACCATTGTTAGGTACCAGAGTTAATAGGGACAAAATAACGCAACTAAAATTTGCGAATGAGAAATAGATGGAACTGAACAAAAATTTAGACAACAATAAAAATAATATGACAAATTGATAAAATTACAATCTCTCACAATACACAGAGAAGTCTATAATACTCTCTTACATATTATAAAAATTCATGCAAAGGAATTACACATATGAAAAACCTTACTACTTTTCTCTCTAAGTTTCACTCATTAATTCTATGCAAAATATGACATACATTAGCAAATATTTTAACCCCCTATATATAGTAATTTTGTGAAGGTGCATTTGGCTTACAAGTTGTGTACAAATTGCACAAATGTATGTACTAGAGTTTTTTTTTTAACATTCATCTTTATCAAGATTATGACAAGTTGATAAATATCAACTTAATCTTATCATCATGTAACGACTCATTTTTTAATTAAGTCAAAAATTGCAACTAAATTAGTTTATCTTTAAGTTATAATTGTTTACTAGAACTTTAACTATGTAAGTTGGATAACTTAACAAGTAGCTTTATGAATTTTTTAACTTAATAAAAACATACATGATTTTACATCAAACTTAAATTTTATAATATTCTTTAACTTTTTACAAACTTCAACTTGCTTCATTTGTAATTTCTAATTATTTTTATTAACTTCAAACTAAAAAAAATATAAAATTTTATGTAGGACCTTGATAAATGTGTTGTATTGGAAAAGCATTTGTTTCTTGTAATGTAATAACTAATACTGGTATTTGACGTAAAACAACATTTATCTTTATATATATATTATTTTAATTTTAACTCTTTGTTCTACATCAACACTACCATCATCTAGAATAATACATGTTCTTAATAACAATGTTAGGAAGTCAATTTTATATATGTTATTTTAATTTTAACTCTTTATTCTACACTAATACTACAATCATCTAGAATAATACATGTTCTTAATAATAATTAAGAAGTCAATTTTTTTGGTTAATATTGGTTAAAATTTTTTAAATTATTTTATTTATTTTAAATTTTAAATCATAAATTTTTTATTTTAAATTCTAAATTTTTTATAAAATAAAAATTTTTAAAATTATAAAAATTAATTACCTATAATTTCTCATTTATTATTCTTTAATGCATGATTCTATTAGTGCAGTAAGCCAGTAACATTTTTTTTTTTTTTGTGACTAGTAAGCCAGTAACATTAGCATTAAGTAATTAACAACATTAACAGAAGACTATTTACTAAATAAAAATTAAAAGGCATCGATTTTCCTTTAACTTTTTTTATGAGGTAAGATGAAGTAATTTTGTAATAGTTAAGTAATTGTGTAGTTAGTTTAGTTAGAGTAAATTAGTTACTGTGATAAAAAAAAAGTACATTAGAGTACTTTTTCTAAAAGATTAGCTAGAACTAAGCACTATTTATACTTAATATGTAAATAAATTTTGTAAAGAGGATTCACTAAAAAATAAAATATAATGACTAAAAGCCCTTTTTTTCAGTTATGGTTCTTCACAACAGTATTTTTTATGAAGCTTTTCTTCTCTAATTCTCTGGAACTCACCAAATTGAATACGATGCAATGAACGTGGACAGAGAGCTAGGTTAGAATTGAGATTCAAGAGAGGAACGAAGGTCGAATTTTCTTTCTTGAAAAATCAAAGCGATTTCTGCAATTTTCTGCGATTCTTCTTCTTCTTCCCTCAATCATTCTTTTTTTCCGTCTCTTCTTGCCTTCTCTCTTGGATTCACACGAAAGAGCTTGATGAGAGTTTGATTATTTCACGAATCTCGTCAATTCGGTGGAAATAAAAACTCCGATTAACAAATCCAGAGAGAAAGATCTGGATCTACACCATCTCAAAGATCCATTGATATAAGTAATATCATGGCTTCTGAAGAAAATCTGTTATCCTCTGTTGACATTCAAGCACTTGCACAACTCATGAATCATTTAAACTTGCTACAACAATCGAATTCAACAAAAAATTCAACAAATCCAGCGTTGGATCCGACAAATCCATATTTTCTTCACCTTAGAGAGAGTCCAGGTTCAACCTTGATTTTAATGGGCTCTTGGAGCTTACAATTACCAGGCATGGAAAAGAGCAATATGGAGAGCACTGAGGTCCAAGAACAAAGAGAAATCTATTGACAAAACCATCAGGAGACCAGTTGAGGATGATGCACTCCTTGAAGCTTGGGAGCAATGCAATAATTGTGTGGTATCTTAGATCAACCAGTCCCTAAGCCCAGATATTGCTCAGAGTGTTGTATGGATCAATTCAGCAGAAGAGCTCTGGAATAAATTAAAATATAGGTATGGTCAAGGAGATGTCTATAGAGTAGCTGAATTAGAGGAAGAACTGTTTGCTATTAAGCAAGGAGAGTTGTCTGTTATGGGTTACTACACGAAGCTGAAAGCAATTTGGGAAGAGTTAGACAATCTCAGGCCGATACCAACATGTTCAAGGTGTATAGGGAGCTGCAATTGTGAGTTCAGCATTATAAGGGCATATAAAGAAGAGTCAAATATAGTGAGGTTACTAAGGGGCCTGAATGAACAATTTTCAATAGTAAGGTCTCAAATCATGCTGATGAAGCCCTTACCTAAGGTGGATATGGTGTTTTCTTCTCTGCTTCAACAAGAAAGGAAAATACACATCAATGATGTTATAGATGGCAAAGCTCTGCTGTTTAGCTCCAAGAATGATAGAATTGAGAACCTAAGCACTGCTCCCAGAGGAATAGGCAGAAATGGAAGAGGAAGAGGAGCTTTTGGGAGAAATAGAAAAGGAACTAAACAGTGTTCACACTGTGGTAAGAGCGGTCATATGGCTGATACATGTTACAAAAAATATGGATATCCTCCACGTTACAAGAGCAACGGTTCATCAATCAATAATGTGGTTGTAGAGGAGGCGGATGCAGAGAACAGTGACCCAAACCCGAAGGAACATGATGCTAAACTAGGTTTCAATTTGAGATCAGAGAAAAAAGAAGCATTACTGGCTTTCTTGACACAGCAAGATTCGCAATCAAAGCATAACTTAAACCAGATAACTTCCACCACACTCCCATCAAACCAAGGTATCTCATATATCATGTCATTATCAGTCTTTAATCATAACTCATGGGTCATAGATTCTGGAGCTACAAACCATGTTGCATATTCTAAAAATTTCTTCAAAAGCCTTTATCACATAAGAACAATTCTTATTAACATACCTGATGGCACAATCATAATAGCAAACTCAACTAGAACTGTACTGTTTTCATAACAATTTCATTTGTTGCATGTGTTTTACATTCCAACTTTTAAGTTCAATTTGATTTCTGTATCAAAGCTCACTGCTGATTTAGAATGTAAATTAATATTTGATGATGTTGGGTGTGAAATTTAGGACAAGGACACCTTGAGGACAACTCGTGTAGCTGAGCAAAGGAAGGGACTATATGCTTTTGAAAGTCTTATTCCCATTCCAGCTATAACAGCCACTGCACTCACATCCACATCACATATAAGTCATGATGCACATTATTCACACACTGCACACCTAATTCAGAATGTAATTTGTCATTTTAGGTTAGGTCATTTACCAGACAATAGAATAAATGTAATGCAAAAATTGTATAATAATATAACACATTCAGCTTCAAGTAAGCCATGTGATTCATGCCATTACGCAAAACAAAAATGTTTACCCTTTGTTCCTAAAATCTCAAAGAGTAATAATAAATTTGACATTGTGCACAATAATATTTGGGGACCTATCAACACTACATCTGTTCTAGGTAACAAGTACTTTCTCACAATAGTTGATGACAAAAGTAGATACACTTGGCTCTATTTCATGAAAACCAAAGCTGAAGTTACACAATTAGTTAAAGTGTTCATTCAAATGATCGAAAATCAATATGGAGTAACAATAAAAAAGCTCAGATCAGATAATAGGCTTGAGTTTCGGCTAACACGATACTATGCCTCTAAGGGAATCATTCACCAAACTAGTTGTGTAAAAACTCCACAATAAAATGGCATTGTAGAACAGAAACATCAACATATTTTAGAGGTAACTCACGTGTTGATGTTCCATTCTCACATGCCAAAGAAATTATGGGATCTTGCAGTTGGGTAAGCTATTCATATTATTAATAGAATACAAAGCACATTGTTGAAAAATCAATCACCATATCAAATTCTAAAGGACAAGATCCCTGACATTTCTTACTTGAAAATTTTTGGCTGTTTGGTGCATGCCTCTACCTTGGTTATTCATAGAACCAAACTAAATGCCAAAGCTAGAAAGTGTGTGTTTTTGGGCATTAAAGAAGGAGTTAAAGGTTATATACTATATGATATGAATAACAGAAATATATTTGTCTTTAGAGATGTCTTTGATAAACCGCTATTTTACGGTTTATCTTGTGCTTAATTTAGTGGATTTTATCCATTATTCTCACACTTATTCATTGAATTTACATGTTTTATATTTTCCTTCCTAATTTTGTACTATGATTGAAAACATGCTTCTTTGGCCCTAAATTTGCTAATTTTAATCCTTTCTTATTACCAATCGATGCCTTGATATGTGTGTTAAGTGATTCCAGGGTTTATAGGGCAAGAATGGCTTGGAGGATGGAAAGGAAGCATGCAAAAGTGGAAGGAATACAAGAAATTGAAGGAATTGCTAAGCTGTCAACCCTGACCTCTTCGTACTAAATCAACCATAACTTGAGCTACAGATGTCCGAATGAGGCGATTATAGTTGCGTTAGAAAGCTAACATCCGGGCTTCAAAATGATATGCAATTTTCCATAGTTTCCAGGCAGTTAAGTGACGCGCACGCGTGCATCACGCATACGCGTGACCTTGCAAAAGTTTAGCGACGCGTACGCGTGACAGAGCCACGTGCTACACGTATCAGAAAACGATGGGGGCGATTTTTAGGCTGTTTTTGGCCCAGTTCCAAGCCCAAAAACACAGATTAGAGGCTGTAGAGTGGAGGAATCAGAAACAACACTTCATTCACAAAAATTAGGTTTTAGATGTAGTTTCTAGAGAGAGAGAGGCTCTAGGTTTTAGGTTTCTTAGTTTTAATTCTCTTCAATTTCTGAATTCTATCTTATTTCAATTTAGTTTCTCTTCTACTTTTAATTGTTCTAGGATTCTAGTTTATTTATTTCTCTTATTGATTACTTTATGTTGCCACTTTAGTTTATGAATTCTCATGTTAGATTCAATTTCCCTTTTAATGCAATTTGAGGTATTTCATAATTATTGTTCCTTTCTTCGTTTGTTATTATTGATGTTTGCAATTGGTTATTTAGATTTAATATTCCTTGTTAGTTTTCTATGTTTTTATGTTGTGCCTTCCAAGTGTTTGATAAAATGCTTGAGAGGGTTTTAAGTTAGATGTTTATATTCTTAGCTTGAATTGATTGATTGGAGATTCTTGAATCATCATAAGTCTCTTGTTGGTTGGTGATTGAAACTTGCTAGTTGGCTTGAGCTTCACTAACTCTAGTCTTTGATTAGGACTTGTGAATTCAAGTTGATTTTCTCACTTGACTTTCCTTTATTTGTTAGAGGTTAACTAAGTGAGTGCAATTTATAATTACCATCACAATTGACATTGGTAATCAGGATAGAAATTCCGATTATCAATCCTTGCTAGGACTTTTCTTAATTGTTAGTTTATTTCTGTGTCATTTAAATTCCTTGTTCAACATTTAAAAACCCAAAAAGATATTTTCTCATAACCAATAATAACTACACCTCCCTGCAATTCCTTGAGAGATGACCCGGGGTTTAATACTTCGGTTTATTTTTATTGGGTTTGTTTTAGTGACAAACAAATTAAATTTGATTGAGGTTTAATTGTCGGTTTAGATCTATACTTGCAACGCGATTATTTTTGTGAAATTCTTTACCGACGATTTTTCCCCCATCAATTTTTGGCGCCGTTGCCGGGGAGTTGCAAACGTGTGCCTTATTATTGGTTATTGTGAATATTGTGAATAATTTTTCTTTTTCGTTTCTTTGTTAGTTGTTTCTAGTTTTAGGAGTTTAGTTTCATTATTCCTTCTTAGTTTTTGTTTTTATTTTCTCTCGATACTATGAATTCTCATCCCTTTGGCTACGAGTTTAGTTCAAATTATGTTGTAGGGAATGTAAGCTATAATGAGAATATGCATCAAGGTTGGGACAATCAGAGATGGGAGGAGCCATAAGGATTTGATCAACCCTCTTGGCAATAACCTCCTCCAACTTACTATGAGCAAGAGCCATTCCAAGGTGCATACCAAGACAATGGATATGGTGGACCCCCTTGTAGTTACCAACAAGCCCCACCATATGCATATGAACCCCCTCCTCAACATAGCTTTGAACCACCATACTCACAAGCCACCTACTACCAAACACCCTCATATGATCCTAACCCTTATCTACCATACCAACCACCTTATGAGCCATATGAACCATATATAGAACCACCCCAATTCCAACACAATTACTCCCAAGAACCACCACCTCCATGTACACCATGTCCATATCCATCAACCCAAGATCCATATGATCCTAATCATGTTATCCAAGCAGAACAAGAGTCAAGGGATCGTCTGAAGGAAACACTAGATCAATTTCATGCAATCCTTCATCAATTGGAGCGAGTGGTAAGCCGAGAAACACACGAAGATCTCATGGCTAAAGAATCTCAACTTGAGAACAAGGAATTGAAGTGTGTTGTGCAACAAGTGAAAAAGATAGAGAGTGTTGAACCGCCACATCCTTATTATGATGAACCACCCTCTTATCATGAACCTTTCCTCCCAATCAATGAACCTTCATATCCACCCCAATCTTCAATGCATGACACACTTGGTGTTCTTCTTCAAGGGCAAAGAGAGATGCAAAGGTAGGTACTAGGATTCACGGCTTCCTTGACTGAGGTAGTAAATCAATTAGCTTCCCAATATTTGGACACTCAAAGAACTCCCATGGCTTTATGTGGAGAATCTAATGAAGAACGTAGCATGAAGGAGACACTAGAAACTCCGGTGGACAGTGAGGAACATGATTTTGTATTGGAACAAGTGGAGGAAGCCGTAATAGTTGAAGAGGAGGAAGTGGTTGAAGACTTAGGAGACGTCGAACCTCCATGGGAATCTAGAGTTGTAGAATATTCTTCCAAGAAGCTTGAAATTGATGTCAAAGAGGCTAGTGCACAACCTCCATGGCATATTCCCTATGAAGAATTGGATGGAATAGATCAAGAAGCGAATTTCCTTGGTGATGATGATCATGAATTAAGTCTTCCTAGTGATGAATCTACATCCGTAATTGAACTCATTGAATATGAAGACCCATCTCCGATTGAGTCTGAGAATGATATGGAAGTGGAAGAACTTCGGAAAGGTTGGACGGGAGTTGAACATGCTTTGTCAAGAACGTTGGATACTTCTCTACCTAGGTTGCCGTCTACTACAACATTTGAGTGGGTAAAACTTATCTCTATTCGCCTTCCTATCCCACTTGAATATGGTATTCTTGAAACGGACGGCCAACTTAGGAAGCTTTATGGCATTAAGCGTAAGAGAAGGATGTTTAGTGGTTGGAGTTGCAAATAAAGGCTCATCAAGGTTGATACTTCAAGAGCTAGATGCAAGGGTGAAACTGATGATCATTTGGTTGGATCTAAGAGAAGAGTTTGGTATCGCATAGAGAATTCAGAATGCTTGCCACCCGGTTGGGACAATGGTGATCCACTTCAAGACGGGTGTAGAAACAAGATTTGGGATCCGGGAATATATGAGGATCAATTTTGGGAGCTCAAAGCTTGTGAAGAATTCCATCAAAACTTGGAGAATTTACTTGGTATTAATAGAGCTTATTGGAAGTCCAAGCGTTGGTAGCAGTTTCAAGATGAGTTCAAGCACAAGCCACTATGACAAGGAGCTTACCAAATGTCCAATTTAAGGACAATAACTAAAAGTGCTAGGTGGGAGATAACCCACCATGGTATGATCCTTCTTTTTATCAGTTTTAATTTATTTCTATCAGTCTTAATTTTCAGTTATGCATATTTACTTTTATTTCGCAAAAAAAAAAAGAGGGAATCGACGCGCATGCGTCGTATGTGTATGCGCAAATGAACAGAGAGTTGCGCGAGAGCCGAGCGGGAGGGGTGCTAGGCGCATAGCCAGACCCATGCGTACACGTGCCTCACGCGTACGCGTCCCCTGCGTTTTTGCCAATCCACGCGTAAGCGTCAGCGACGCGTACGCGTGAATGAGAAATCGTCGTAGTAAGGTAATTAAACAGAGAGTTGGGTTGCCACTGTGCTGGAATCGCATGACTGACGTGAGTTCATTTATGGCCACTCATGCGTACGCGTGGGCGACACTTACGCGTCACCTGGCCGTTTCTATTTTCACGTGCACGCGTGATGCACGCGCGTCGCGTCGCGTCCTATTTTTCATTTCCTTCTTCGTTCTTCTCTCTTTTCTCCTTCTTTCTCCCTCCTTTCTTACTTTCTTCTTCTTCTTCATTTCTTTAACTTCTCACCCTTATTCTCTATCATTCTCTTTTACATATTGCATTTGCATACTTTCCTTCATTACATTTTAATTTTGTTCATGTTTTTATTTTCTTTTCTACGTTTATTATTTTCTCCGTTGGTGTTAAATGTTCTTATTCAACTGTTGTATCTTTTCTGGTATTATTTTGGTGCTTAGTGACTTGTTTTACACTGTTGGGTGATCTTATTTATCTGTCAATGCCAATCTTTTATGATACTTGTATTCCTTTTGCATTGACATGAATTTATATTGTCTTTCATAATCCACTCTCTCTTCCCCTTTGTTGCAATTTTCACACTATTGATATGCCATTTGCTTCTACTGTTTCCTCACTTACATATTGTAGCTACCATGTAATTGAGACCCTCATTATTTGGCATTAACCCACCCATACTTTATTTGTTTTCTTATCTTTATTTCTGGGTTACTTTTCTTCCCTTTTCTCTTCTTTCAGGATGTCCATCAAGAAGGAAAACAGAAGACTTTTACATGGGGCAACAGACAAGTCCCTATGCACAGCCTTTAGAGAAAAGCATCAGTTGGAGCAACCCGTCCACTTGCACATCTTAGCATGCACTGAGGACGGTGCAACCTTTAAGTGTGGGGAGGTCGATACCGACTTCCGTGGGTTAGTTATTTCCTATTTCAACACCAATGTTTAATTTTCTTTGTTAAATTAGTTGTTGCACTTGCATGTTTGATTGCATGTTTGTTAGATTTTGTGCATATTCTACTACTGCTTGGTCGAAGTAATAATCTATTTTTCAAGAAACTATTTTATAGCATTTCACTAATTCAAATTAAAATTTTTATTGAACTTGTTTGAAGAAATATTATATTGGAACATGGTTTAGAGCTCGAACACACAA
This sequence comes from Arachis ipaensis, assembly GCF_059453495.1. Lineage (NCBI taxonomy): Eukaryota > Viridiplantae > Streptophyta > Magnoliopsida > Fabales > Fabaceae > Arachis > Arachis ipaensis. The sequence goes on along the minus strand of NC_142435.1, from coordinate 121,132,010 downwards.
AACCAGTGAGATTTCGAGCCTATTTGATTGGTTGTATTTTATCAACCAATATTTTATTTTTGGTGTGTTTTTCTCTCTATAATTGTGATATTTGTCTTGCTTAATTCTATATTTCCATTGTTTGATGTATGCATGCACTTATATGATTGAGGCCTTGTTTCACTGAGCTTACATACCCATATGGCCTTAACCTTTTCATTATCCTTTGTAAACCAATGTTGAGCCTACTTATCCCATTTGTTCTTTACTTTAGCACATCGTTAACTCTAAGCGTAAAACAATAATGTCCTTAATTTGAATCCTTGGTTAGCTTAGACTAGCGAGAGTGTTCATGATTTAAGTATGGGAAAGTTGGATATGGAAACATTTGGTTTGAGAATTGGGTGTTGCATATTCCTGTGAAAATGTGCAAAACAATTGTTGAACACATATTATTGCATTCAATAATTTAATCATATGCATTGAGGAAAACAAAAGAAAAGAAAAGAAAAGAAAAAAAGCAAATAATAAAAAGGGGACAAAATTCCCAAAAGTAAATGGTGATAGCAATGCATATGTACTATACTCAAAATTAGGATGCATGAATATGTGGTAAAAATAATAAATGGGTAGTTAGATTTTGTATTATGATTACATGGATTGTCTGAAGTTAGGTGGGAAATTTAAGTTAATTAAAGATTCAGATTTTAGTCCACTTGACCAAATACAATCCTACATTGATCCTAACCCTATTACAACCCTTAAAAGACCTCTTGATATGTGTATTTGTGCATCAAATTAGTTGTTGATTGGTAGAAGAAGAGCAAGCCTTAGAAATCAAGGTTAGTAGAGAATTGAGACAATCAAACATTAAAAACTTGAGTGATTAGAGTGTATACACTTCTGGTGAGGGTTCGATGCTCGATTCTTTGTTCCTGGCTTTCACGAGCTTTCTTCTTGCAAGTTTACTTGTACTTTATTTTGTGATTTGAATTAGTGGAATCCAGTTTATATTTGTCTTAGAGAATTTGTTTACTTTTAACAAAGTAGGTAGAAGTATTTTTACATTTAGTTACATTCATATAGATAGGTTGCGTTTCATACTTTCTACCATTCCTCTTCACTCTTTTGGTTCTCTTGAGTTTAGCATGAGGACATGCTAATGTTTAAGTGTGGGGAGATTGATAAACCACTTTTTTACGGTTTATCTTGTGCTTAATTTAGTGAATTTTATCCATTATTCTCACACTTATTCATTGAATTCGCATGTTTTACATTTTCCTTCCTAATTTTGTGCTATGATTGAAAACATGCTTCTTTGGCCCTAAATTTGCTAATTTTAATCCTCTCTTATTACCATTCGATACCTTGATATGTGTGTTAAGTGGTTCTAGGGTTTATAGGGCAGGAATGGCTTGGAGGATGGAAAGGAAGCATGCAAAAGTAGAAGGAATACAAGAAATTGAAGGAATTGCTAAGCTATCAACCCTGACCTCTTCATACTGAATCGACCATAACTTGAGCTACAAAGGTCCGAATGAGGTGGTTCCAGTTGCGTTGGAAAGCTAACATCCGGGCTTCAAAATGATATGTAATTTGCCATAGTTACCATGCAGTTAAGCGACGCGCACGCGTGCATCACGCGTACGCATGACCTTGCAAAAGTTCAGCGACACGTACATGTGGGTGACACGTACGCGTGGGCGACGTGTACGCGTGACAGAGCCACGTGTTACACGTATCAGAAAACACTGGGGGCAATTTTTGGGCTGTTTTTGGCCCAGTTCCAAGTTCGAAAACACAGATTAGAGGCTGCAGAGTGGAGGACTCAGAAACAACACTTCATTCACAAAAATTAGGTTTTAGATGTAGTTTCTAGAGAGAGGGGCTCTCTCCTCTCTCTAGGTTTTAGGTTTCTTAGTTTTAATTCTCTTCAATTTCTAAATTCTATCTTATTTCAATTTAGTTTCTCTTCTACTTTTAATTGTTCTAGGATTCTAGTTTATTTATTTCCCTTATTTATTACTTTATGTTGCCACTTTAGTTTATGAATTCTCATGTTAGATTCAATTTCCCTTTTAATGCAATTTAAGGTATTTCATAATTATTGTTCCTTTCTTTGTTTGTTATTATTGATGTTTGCAATTGGTTGTTTAGATTTAATATTCCTTGTTAGTTTTCTATGATTTTATGTTGTGCCTTCCAAGTGTTTGATAAAATGCTTGGGAGGGTTTTAAGTTAGATGTTTATATTCTTAGCTTGAATTGATTGATTGGAGACTCTTGAATCATCATAAGTCTCTTGTTGGTTGGTGATTGAAACTTGCTAGTTGGCTTGAGCTTCACTAACTCTAGTCTTTGATTAGGACTTGTGAATTCAAGTTGATTTTCTCACTTGACTTTCCTTCATTTGTTAGAGGTTAACTAAGTGAGTGCAATTTACAATTACCATCACAATTGACATTGGTAATCAGGATAGGAATTCCGATTATCAATCCTTACTAGGACTTTTCTTAATTGTTAGTTTATTTCTGTGTCATTTAAATTCCTTGTTCAACATTTAAAAACTCAAAAAGATACTTTCCCATAACCAATAATAACTACACTTCCCTGCAATTCCTTGAGAGACAACCCGAGGTTTAATATTTCGGTTTATTTTTATTGGATTTGCTTTAGTGACAAACAAATTAAATTTGATTGAGGTTTAATTGTCGGTTTAGATCTATACTTGCAACGCGATTATTTTTGTGAAATTCTTTACCGACAATTTTTCCCCCATCAGTCTTCTTCTATGAAAATACATTTCCTTTTGCAAACGTTTCTTAGCACACTACCTATATCAATGAAAATAAAAATTCTGCATCTCACACATGTACAATATTTTGAAGTTTTTGATGTTCCTTTCATCACAATTTCGAATAATGCCCCAACAGTTTTCACAAATCGTGATTTGGACACAAATTTTGCTTCACACAGTATAGATAGGCACCAAATGCATCACACTACCTCAGATACACTACCTCAAATTTTTACACAATTAGAGGATACTGGAGACATTCATACCATGCATAACACACAACCACAAACACTGAAAAGATCATCTAGGGAAAAGAAAAGGCCTTTTTACCTCACTGATTTTTACTGCATGACAACTTCATCTCAACAGCAAACACCAATTGTTCTTCAACTCCATGTCATATTTCACAGCAACCTTATTTGCGATTTTTAGGACAGAATCTTGAACTCATACATGAACAAACACAGTATTTTTTTGAACAATCATCAATCCTTTTTTTGAGTCGAGATTTATAAACACGTTAGCACCTTGCATACCACTACATGAGTGTTCCTTTCAGTTACAGATTTCTTCTTTGAACCATCCCATATACAAAGAACCTAAGAGCTATGCTGATGCCGTCTGTGATCGAAACTGGCAAGAAGAAATTAATGTGGAACTTGCTGCTTTGAAGGAGAATAACACCTGGACCTTAACGTCACTCCCTGCTGGCAAAAGAGTAGTGGGTTGTAAATGAGTATTCAAGTTGAAATTGAGACCTGATGGTTCCATAGAAAGGCACAAGGTGTGGCTTGTTGCTCAAGGCTTTACCCAAACAGCTGGCATTGACTACCTTGAAACGTTCATCCCAGTCATAAAGATGAATACACTGCGTATTGTACTGTTTATAACTGCTGTCAAAAACTGGTTTGTGCACCAATTAGACGTCAATACAACCTTCTTACATGGGAATTTAGCTGAGAAAGTCTATATGCGGCTAACCTCGGGCTTCCTCCTCCATCATCCAACATGGTTTGCCGATTGGATCGCTCGCTTTATGGACTGAAACAGGCGAGCAGGCAATGGAACACTAAACTCATCTCCACCCTACTCTCAAGGCTGGTTATGCTCAGTCTAAACACAACCACAGCTTATTTACCAAATCCTCTAGTTTCGCCTTCACTGCAGTTTTGGTATATGTTGATGATCTCCTCCTAGCAGGGGATGACATGAATGAAATTCAGGTCTTAAAATAGCATCGCCATGACTTGTTCAGAATTAAGGACATTAGGGAATTGAAGTTCTTCTTAGGGTTGGAGGTTGCTTGATGCAAGAGGGGGATTCGGCTATGTCAAAGGAAATACTGCCTCGACCTACTCAAGGAATATGGCTTGATGGACACCAAAGCTGCCTCAACTCCTAGACTACACTAAAAAATTGGCGAATACCTCAGGAATACCACCCACATCGACTACTGAATATAGAAGATTGGTTGGAAAATTGATTTATCTAACCAACACCAGACCAGAAATTAGTTATGCAGTAGGGAAATTGAGCTAATTCTTAGACTATGCCACTGACAAGGATTTTGAGGCAGCCCTTCGAGTACTAAAATACCTGATAAACCACTATTTTATGGTTTATATTGTGCTAATTTGAGTGGTTTTTATCAAGTCTTTGCACACTTATTCATACAATTTGCATGATTTTATAATTCCTTCCCAATTTTGTTCTATGGTTGAAAACTTGCTTCCTAAGACTTTAAATTATGTATTTTAATTTTCCTTTATACCATTCGATGCCGTGATCTATGCGTTAAGTGTTTTCAGGCTGTATAGGGCAGGAATGGCTTAAAGGATGGAAAGGAAGCTTGCGAAAATGGAAGGAACACAAGAAACTAAGGAGATGGCCAGCGAGGATCGACGCAAACGCATGGCTCACGCGTGTACGTGATTTGGAGATTTTCATAGCGACGCGTGCGCGTACCTGACGCGTACGCGTGACTGACGCGTACGCGTAACGTGCGCCACGTGCAGAAATCGTAGAAGATGCTGGGGGCGATTTTGGGCTGAGTTTGGACCCAGTTTTCGGCCCAGAAACACAGACTAGAGCCAGAGGACAAGTAGAGACTCAACACACATTCACTTTTGCATGGTTTTTAGTTTTAGTTTGAATCTTAGAGAGAACACTACTTCCTCTAGGTTTTCTTCATATTCATCGATTTCTAGTTTTATGCTTTTGATTTGGATATTGAGAAGAGTTACTACCTCTGTTGAAGTTTCCATCATTCTAGTTTGTTTTCTTATTTCCTTACTCTTTTAATCACCCATTTACCCTGTTCAGATTTACATATGGATTTTTATGGTTTTGGAATTTATTAATGCAAAGAATTATTTTTACCTTTAATTAATTTTCTGTTATCAATTTATTTGAATTTCCATGTCTTCTTTTCTTCCCCTTTTATCGTTTATGAAAATGGCATTCATGTTAATGGAGTAGACTCCCAACTTGACTTGGGAGTTAATTAAAAGGAGACCCTTGAGTTGGAATACTCAAGTGTTGATTTTAACTGGAAGTTGTTGGCCAATTCTCTAGTCACTAACGCTAATCCTTCCATAGGAGAGGATTAGGACTTGTGAATCAGAGTTTGCTCAATTACTTGACTTTCCTTTATTCGGTAAAGGTTAACTAAGTAAAAACAACAACCTCTTACTATTATACATGAGAAAATCCAATAACGATAGAACTTCCAATTAATCTTCTCCCGGTCAAGGCTTTTATTTTAATTATATAAATTCTCTCGTTAATTTTCATTGCTTTAATTTATAGTCATTTATTTTTCTGTTCTCTAACTCTAAAATTTCTCGGAAAATTCCTGACCAATAAAATAGCACTCTTTTGTCAACTCGTTGGGAGACGACCTGGGAATTCTACTCCCAGTATTTTATTCTTAAATTGTGACAACTCTTTCTAAATTGATAAGCAGAGTTTTCGACGGTTAAGAATTGTACTTGCAACGCTGTTCTTATTATAAATTCTTAATCGGCAATTTTCTGCCCGTCAATTTTTGGCACCGTTGCTGGAGAGTTGCAACAGTGTGCTAAATTATTGGTTGGTGTAACTATTTTTAATTTTACATATTTTCATTTTATTTTTATTTTATTACCATGAGCTGTATGTTTCTTTCATTGAATGACGCGTTCACTACCTTATCCGAGCTTAGCCGCGTTTGATCCTGAAATTGAAAGAACTATTTCACGTATTAGGTGAGCTTGGCGTCGGTTAGCCTCTGAGGGCGAATCTAAAGCGCCATTTGAGGAAGAAACAAGCTCCTCTTCTACTGATTCTGTTGATTTACATGCAGGTAATATGGCGGAGCCCAAAAGGATTACTCTCCAGGAAGCATGAGCTCCAGACTTTACACTGCAACTGTATCAAGCGCGTCATCCAAATCTGTCTGCGAATTTTGAACTGAAGACTACGCTAATCAACCTAATACCCAAGTTTCATGGCTTACCTGCTCAAGAGCCTATCAAGCACCTTAGAGATTTTTAGACAGCCTGTTCAACTGCTAGGCTTCATGGTGCAGATGAGACTACTATTTGGCTATATGCCTTCCCGTTTTCTCTTGAGGGAAAGACAAAGGAGTGGTTCTACACTCAACCTAAAGAAGTTGTTACTAATTGGGATCTGCTCAGGAGGGAATTCCTGGACAAATACTTTCCAGTTGAAGTTACAGATAGACTGAGGAAAGAAATTTCTTGCATTATCCAAGGTGAATTAGAGACTCTTTATGAATATTGGGAACGCTTCAGAAATATCCTAGACTCATGTCCCCACCACAAGATTGACCAGTTGGTGTTGATTAGCTATTTCACACAAGGCATGAAGCCTCAAGACAAGACTACATTAGATGCTGCGAGTAATGGCTTTTTGAAGAAGTACAAGACGACGACAGAAGCGTGGCAACTGATCACCGATCTAGCTGAGTCTACCCGGAATGCAAAGCACATGAACAACCATCCCAAGGCTATTACAGAGGTTTCCACTAGTAGTGAGACTGCTGCTCTCACACAGACTCTGGGAGAGATGACCAACATACTGAAGCAGCTACAGTTGAATCAACAACAACCTCAGCCTCACCCACAACAACAGTGTCAACAGTTAGTTCCTCAAAGAGTGTGCGGAATATGTGCCTGCTATACCCATTACACTGATGAATGTCCGCAACTCCAACAAGAAGACAACACCTTGGCAGCTACCCATAATTTCTACGACCGTTCGAATCAAGGATACAATCAACAAGGCGGTAATTATAACCAAGGTGGGAACTACAACCAAGGTTGGCAAGATAACTCCAACCAAGGCTGGAGAGACAATTTCAACCAGGGGTGGAGAGATAATTCCAACCAAGGATGGAGAGACAACTCCAACCGAGGAGGTAGAGACAATGGTGGAACTCAGAGGTGGAATAACAACAACAGACAGCAGAACCAAAACCAGCCTTACCGAGCACCTCACCAAAGGCAGTCCCAAGCGCCTCAGAACAACCAACAGCAGGCCCCTCAAATCACTTACCCCCCTTCTTCCTCTAATGATGAGATGCTTCGCTCTCTTGCACAAGGCCAAGAAGACATTCAAAATACACTTAAATCCACTATAAATGGTCTAAACGCTACTTTATAAGTGCTCGTCTCCCGGATGGATTCATTATCTATCCCCAACAATCAACCTTCAAGCTCCAGTGCAATTCCTTCTCAACCTTTACCCAACCCCAAAGGTGGAATCAATGCCATCACTTTGAGGTCCGGGACTACACTGTAAGAGAGGAGTCATGAGGAGCCAAGCTCAAAGGAAGATATTCAAGCTGAAGACATTGTTGAGGTAGAAGATGTTGAAGAAGAGGAGGAAGTACAAGACATGGTTGAAGAAGAAGTAGCTCAACCAAGGAATGGAACACCAAAAGAAGATGAAGTTACAAGAGAAGCCATTCACATTCCATTTCCACACCTTGCTAGGAAATCCAGGAAGCAGATGGAGCTCGATCCCAAGATGGTGGAGATCTTCAAAAAGGTTGAGGTAACTATTCCCCTTTTTGATGCCATTCGCCAGGTACCTAAGTATGCTAAATTTCTAAAAGATTTATGCATGAATAAAGATAAAATACAGGATTTAGAAACTATTCCTCTAGGTAGCTCTATTTTTGCTATAATGGGTGATATATCAAAAAAATGTAGTGATCTGTGTCCATGCATGGTTACTATTACTATAGAGGGTGTAAAATTTTCTGACTGCATGTGTGATTTAGGCACGTGTGTGAGTATTATGCCATTATCTATATATGATGCTTTGAGGCTCCCTCCCTTAAAAAGGTCGGCAGCATATTTTGTTTTGGCAGATAAAAGCATAATCTCGGTGGTAGGAATTGCTGAGGACGTGCTGGTAAGCATTAAGGGGCTAACATTTCCTATTGACTTCTATATTTTGGAGATGCCCCCTAATGACTCAGGAAGACCATCTTCCATCCTCCTTGGAAGGCCATTTCTAAAGACTTCAAGGTTTAAATTGGATGCCTTCTCAGGAACTTACTCTTTTGAGATAGATGGTCGAGCAGTGAGTTTTAACTTGGATGAAGCTATGAAGCACCCTCTGGAAGATCATTCCATCTTCCAGTGTGACATTATTGATGAGACTGTAACTGCAGTCCACCAAGAAGAAGTAGAAGAGCTGCACATGGAGCAAGGTGCAAGTGTGGGGAAGCCCCCTGAACAAGATGAAGACACCTTGCCACTATCACTAGCTCCAGATGATCGAGTGCCTAGTCATGAGCAGAAAATGGAGTTGGAGACCCTCCCACCCCACCTCAAGTATGCTTACCTTGAAGATAATCAGAAGCTCCCAGTTATTATTTCAAGGGAACTCACTTTCCAACAGGAGGAGCAGCTGCTTAGTGTGCTGAGAAGACACAAGAAAGCAATTGGATGGAGCTTGGTGGATATAGTAGGCATCAGCCCTCAAGTTTGTGAGCACCGTATATTTTTAGAAGAGGGAGCAAGGCCTGTCCGTCAACCTCAAAGGCGGTTGAACCCCACCATCTTAGAAGTTGTCAAGAAGGAAGTGACCAGACTGCTTGAAGCTGACATCATCTACCCCATCTCAGATAGTGAATGGGTTAGCCCAATACAAGTGGTGCCCAAGAAGTCTGGAGTCACAACAGTGAAGAATGAGCATGGCAAACTCCTGAAAACTAGAGTGCAGAACTCCTTGAGGCTATGCATTGATTACAGGCGCCTCAACCAGGCTACTCGCAAGGATCACTACCCCTTGTCATTCATCGATCAGATGCTTGATCGTCTGTCAGGTAAATCACACTACTGTATTTTAGATGGTTACACAGGCTATTTTCAAATTCATATAGCTCCTGAAGATTAGGAGAAGTCTACTTTTACATGTCCCTTTGGAACGTATGCATACAAGAGGATGCCTTTTGGCTTATGTAATGCACTGGCTACTTTTCAAAGATGCATGATGAGTATTTTCTCAGATCTTATTGAGAGTTGTATGGAAGTTTTCATGGATGACTTTAGTGTGTATGGTGATTCATTTAACCTTTGCTTGGATAGTTTAGCTAGAGTATTAGACAGGTGTGTTAGTTCAAACCTTGTATTAAATTTTGAAAAATGTCATTTTATGGTAAAACAAGGTATTATTCTAGGACATGTTGTTTCTAATACTGGTATTTCTGTAGACCCAGCAAAGGTAGATGTGATTTCTAGTTTACCTTACCCCTCCTCTGTGAGGGAAGTCTGTTCGTTCCTTGGTCATGCAGGTTTCTACCGGAGATTTATCAAGGACTTTAGTAAGGTAGCATTGCCTTTATCCAGACTGCTGCAGAAGGATGTTGAGTTCGAGTTGAGTGAGGACTGCATGGAAGCGTTTGATAAGCTAAAGATCGCCTTGACTCAAGCTCCGATAGTGAGAGGACCCGACTGGAGCCAGCCATTTCAAATTATGTGTGACATCTCCAACCATGCAGTAGGAGCGGCGCTGGCTCAGCGCGATTTCATAATTGCTTATGCTTCTAAGACCTTAGACGCTGCTCAGTCTAATTATACTACCACTAAAAAAGAGCTTCTGGCTATTATTTTTGCTCTGGATAAATTCTGAGCCTAGTTACATGGTACTAAGGTGGTAATATACTCAGACCATGCAGCTCTAAAATATTTGTTAGCTAAAAAAGAGTCCAAACCAAGGTTAATACGTTGGATATTGTTGCTGCAAGAATTTGATTTAGAAATCAAGGATAGGAGTGGTTCTCAGAATTTAGTGGCAGACCACTTGAGTCGCCTAGAGCACATTAAGAGTGACTCCACTCCTATCAATGATGCTTTTCCATTTGATAGCTTGCATGCAATATCTGAGGTAGTTCTTTGGTATGCACCTATAGCTAATTATTTAGTTAGTCATACCTTGCCTCCCAATTTTACTAAGCATCAAAAGGACAAGCTGAAAAGCGAGTCCAAATATTATATATGGGATGACCCATATTTATGGAGGTATGGTGCTGACCAAATAATTAGAAGGTGTGTGCCTCAACCAGAATTCTAGTCAATTTTAGAGGCCTGCCACTCCTCTGAGAGTGGTGGACATTTTGGTCCTCAAAGAACAGCTAGAAAAATTTTAGACTGTGGATTCTGGTGGCCCACTCTTTTTAAGGATGCTACTACCTATCTTGCTCCCCATGCCAAAGGTTTGGAAATATATCCAAGAGGGATGAGATGCCCCAACAGCTTATGTTATTCTGTGAAATTTTTGATGTTTGGATCATTGACTTCATGGGTCCATTTCCAAATTCTAGTGGTTTCTTATACATATTGTTAGCTGTAGATTATGTTTCTAAATAGGTGCAAGCAATTCCTACTCGTACTGATGATGCTAACGTTGTTGTCTCTTTTGATAGAAATCATATTATCTGTCGCTGTAGATCACCACAAGCAATCGTGAGTGATCAAGGCACTCATTTTTGTAACAGGAGATTGACAGGTCTACTGAAGAAACATGGCATTGTGCACAAGGTAGCAATAGCTTACCACTCTCAGACCAATGGGCAAGTCGAGGTGTTTAACAGGGAGATAAAGCACATACTGAAGAAGATTGTCAAGCCTCATAGGAAGGACTGGAGCACCAGGCTTGTAGACACGCTTTGGGCTTATCAAACTGCATACAAGACCCCAATCGGAATGAGTCCCTTCCGCCTAGTCTACGGAAAGGCTTGTCACCTCCCAGTGGAGGTGGAACACAAGGCTTTCTGGGCAGTACGGGAATGCAACATAGGATTTGAGAAGGCCGGTACTAAAAGGAAACTGCAACTAGCAGAACTGGAGAACCTTCGACTAAAAGCATATGACAACTCCAGACTATACAAAGAGAAGGTGAAAGCTGTGCATGACAAGCATATCAAGAGAAGAGAGTTCAAACCTAGGGAGCTAGTTCTCCTTTACAACTCAAGGTTGAGGCTCATGCCAGGCAATCTAAGATCAAGGTGGGAAGGTCCCTATAGAGTAGAGAAGGCAGAGCCATACGGAGTCTTCCACCTGAGTCATCATCCTTCAAGCTCCAAATTCATCAAAGTCAATGGACACCACTTGAAGCTGTATCATGGTGAGAAAATAAAGGACAATAAAGAGCTAGAGGTCTTCTTCTTCTTGGAGAATCCACCAACAGAAGATGACTGAGCTTGTGGACCGTCCAACTTAAGGACGTAAAAGCAAAGTGCTAGATGGGAGACAACCCACCATGGTATGATAGTCCCTTTTCATTCTTAGTTTTATTTTATTTTGTTTTTATCAATGTTCATTCATAATTTCTGCATAATCACCTACATTCTGCATAAAGAAAAAAAAAGAGGTGTTCGATGCGCAAGCGTCCCTAACGCGTGCGCGTCATACGTGAATTCGCAACACCAAGGAAGTAAACAGAGAGTTGGGCAGGAGTGGCATTGGAAGTGTGCTTTGCACACAAGCAAGGTCACGCATACGCGTCCCTCACACGTGCGCGTCGCTTGTGCTTTCAGCAACCCACGCGTAAGCGTCCCTGACGCGTACGCGTGACCCTAGAATTCGGCGTCAATAGCGTGCTGAACAAAGAGTTGTGATTGTTTGGGGCTGGAACGGGGCTAGAAGTACAAACCCCATCACGCGTGCGCGTCCCTGACGCGTGCGCGTCATTTTCACTTAATGGGCATCCACGCGTACGCGTGCCTGACGCGCACGCGTCGTATGCAATTTTGGCCCCCCAACCCAGACTGAACAGAGAGTTGTGCGTGCGCAGGGCTGCCTTCGCGTGATTCGCACATCCCAGGGCACGCGTGCGTGTGCCAGACGCTTAAGCGTCACTATCAACTTTATGCGACCCACGCGTACGCGTGCTGTATGCGTACGCGTCGCATGTAACGCATAATTCAACCAGTACGCCTCCAGATTTCAATTATCCCCTCCCCCAATCCTAATTCTCTTTCAATCCTTATTCTTTCTTCTTTCTCCTTTCTTCCTTATTACTTCTTACTATCTACTACCTTCTTCTACCTTCTTCCATCTTCTCACCCAGGTTCTTTTCTTCCTCCCCTCTACTCCTTCATTCTTCTTTCAATTATTGTATTTATTTATTTTTCTTTCTTCTCAATTTTTCTTCTAGCTTGGTTATTTATGGTTTCTTTTTCTTTATTTTATCATGCATTTCTTATGTTGGTCTTGGAGCTTTATTTGGGTAGTACCTTATTCTCATTGAGCTTGTGGATATTATAAGGAGTGATTTGAAATTTGCCATTTAAATTTGGCTCTCATATACATTTGGATTTATTATTTTTATTCCTATTTTAAATTGCACACCAAGTGTTTGTGAAAAAGCTTTTATGGCATTTTGAATTCTATTTGGTCTTGCTCTCACACTTTAATGCCTCTCTTTTTCACAACACTTGCAATCCACATGTATTGAGATTATCATTCACAATTGTCATCATACAAATGCTCTCTAAATTAGTATATTTAATAATTGATACTTGAGTTATGCTTCTCATGCCTATTAATTGCATGCTTTTAACCATCTTGCATCTAATTGTTATGAATTGCCTTTATGAATTTTACTTAATGTCTTCCATGCATGTTGTAGCTACCATGTATAGGACATCATTATTACTTTGGCATTCATTCTTACTTGGATTTCCCTCCTTCCAATTGTTAGTACACTACATTTGAATTTAATTCTCTTTCTTCCTTCTTTTTAAGATGGCCACTAAAAAGGGAAAAGAGAAAGCTTCTGAAAAGCCACCGGCAAGGAGAGGAACCAAGAGAGCACCGGCTAAGGCGCCACCATCTATCAGCGTCAAGTCGCCAACAAAGCAGGTGAAGAGGATCATTAAAGTTGATGAAGCAGAGAAAGCCTTGCCCGCACGGGACTCCACACGGTTCACTAACCGTTATTGCGAACAGATGTTCCCCATCCTAGCCGAGAGGAACTACAACAATGAGTATCTACTCATTGTCCCAACACATTTTGTTGATTTTGTGGAGCCCCAAATTGAGAGGAGACAGTGGAGATTTTTGAAGAGGCAGCCGCGAGAGGCCAACCTATCTTGGGTGTTAAATTCTACTCCAACTTCTACTCGCCTACTCTGCAGACTATCTATGTTCGTCAGCAGCAAGTCCATGTCTCCGAGAGTGCTATACAGAGAGCGCCAGATCTTCCACCTAGCCCAGAGAGATTGGATGCATATCAAGAGGCCTCTCTTAAGCGCCAGATGTATCAGTTCGACTGGGATAGCGTCCTTGGAGTTATAGCCCAACCTGGCAGCACCTGGATCTATGGGCAGCACTGGTCAAAACCCAAGAGCATCTCAACCCAATCACTCACCTTGGAGGCTCACGTGTGGGCACAAATTATGTCCCACTATATCTTTCTGAGCACTCACGAGTTCACCTTCACAGCGGATATGGCTGTTCTCATCTAGTGCATCCTGACAGAGCAACCCCTCAATCTGCCCCGACACATCTGGCAAGCCGTGGAACACGTGCAGATAGCGGGTAACTTGCCTTTCCCCGCATTAGTTTCAGATTTAGTCTCTGCAGCAGGTGTGTCCTATCGGGATGGAGACACAAAGGTTATGATCCCTAGGGCCGATCAGTATGTCTCGAATGGGAAATACATCAGACCATCAGTTCCTTCTGTGAGCCGGCCTGCAGGCCCATCTTTGGATATTTCTCCTTCTTCAACTCCACCATCTTCCACACTACAAGCACCATCCACCCATCAGATGTTCCTTCAGATCCTTGAGAGGTTCGACTGGCAAGACCGGCGGATGGAGCAATTGGAGCGCCGCAACAAGTGCCGATACAACTATCTGAAGGAGCTCATTATTGGTACTCACCCACCTCTGGAACAGAAGAACACCCTGGATTCCCCTTCATCCAGTAGCACAGGGAGCCATGGCAAACCAGACAGCGGAGGCAATGCTTCCAGCGCTACCTTGCTCCTTATTGATGGCACGGAGGACCATGCCAAGCCTTAAGTGTGGAGAGATCAGTCCTTGACTTCCGGAGGTAATTTCTCTCTCTTAACACCAACAACTTACTTTATCTTTTGTTAGATAGGATAGATTGCATTAATAGTTGCTTGCATATATGTTTTGCTTGGTTGAAGTAATAAATTTCTTTTCAAGACCCTATTTTATAATCTTTCACTAATTCAAATTAAAAATTTGTGTTAAACTTGGTTGAAGATTTTAATTTGGAACATGGGTTATAGCTAAGAACACACAACCTATGATACTTTGAGCTTAATTATATGGTTACATTATTTAACCATGAATTTTTATTCTTGTGCGTTTTCTTCTCTGTGATTGCAATCTTTAGTTTGTTCCATTCTATATGTCCGTTATTTAGTGTATTTGCATGCATACATATGATTGAGGCCATCATTTGTTATTAGCTCACTTATCCCAAATAGCCTACCACTTCAATTACCTTTGTTTGCCACTTTGAGCCTTTTAACCCCCATTTGTTCTTTATATTACCACAACACTAGCCTTAAGCAGAAAAATAATTAATTACCCCAATTGAATCTTTGGTTAGCTTAAGATAGGGATTGTGTATCAATTAAGTGTGGGGAACTTTGAGAATTTGGGTTGATGAAATTATGTTGTGATTTATTGATAAAAGTATTGGGAACTTGGGTGTATACTCATGTGAGACCAGAAAAATCATGTACATTGATATATTATGTTTGCCTTCATGTTCATAAAAAAAAATAATAAATTTTTTACAATATAAATAAATAGGGGACAAAATTACTCCAATGTTAAGTTTAATAAAAGATCAATGCATATGTGGTGAAATTAAAGAAAATTTTGATAGATGAGTATGTGAAATATACAATAGTGAGATTATGGGTAGCTAGGAATAATTTCATATATATAGAATGTGTGTATGTTAGGTGAGAACTTAGGTTAGTCAAAAATTCATATTATAGCTCACTTGGCCATACATATATCCTCACCCTTACCTTAGCCGTATTACAACCTTGAAAAGACCTCATGATGTTTGCATTTGTACACTAAATATTTGTTGATTGGTTAGATGAAGAACAAAGTTTTAGAAAGCATGACTAGAGAAGAGTAGAGTGGATTAACCCTAGACACTTGAGCGATTAGAGTGCATATACACTACCAATGATGGTTCAATGCTTGATTCTATGTTCCATGCTTTCATGAGCTATCTTCCTACAAGTTTACTTGTCTTTTATTGTATGATTTGAATTAGTAGAATCTGATTTATGTTTGTCTTGAAGAACTTGTTTACTTTCAACCAAGTAGATAGAAACACCTTAGCATATAGTTGCATTCACATACATAGGTTACATTACATGAGTCTTACTTTCCCTCATTCATTCCTTTGTCTCCTTGAGCTTAGCATAAGGACATGCTAATGTTTAAGTATGGGGAGATTGAAAAATCACTATTTTATGGTTTATCTTGTGCTAATTTGAGTGGTTTTTATCAAGTCTTTGCACAATTATTCATACAATTTACATGATTTTAGAATTCCTTCCCAATTTTGTTCTATGGTTGAAAACTTGCTTCCTAAGCCTTTAAATTGTGTATTTTAATTCCCCTTTACACCATTCGATGCCGTAATATGTGCGTTAAGTGCTTTCAAGCTGTATAGGGCAAGAATGGCTTAAAGGATGGAAAGGAAGCTTGCAAAAATGGAAGGAACACAAGAAACTAAGGAGATGACCAGCAAGGAACGACGCGCACACATGGCTCACGCGTGTGCGTGATTTGGAGATTTTCACAGCGACGCGTGCGCATACCTGACGCGTACGCGTGATAAGCGAGATTGCACAGCGACGCGTGCGCGTACCTGACGCGTACGCATGATAAGCGAGATTACACAGCGACGCGTGCGCGTACCTGACGCGTACGCGTGACACGTGAAGAAGACCATCGACGCGTACGCATGACTGACGTGTACGCATGACGTGCGCCACGTACAAAAATCGCAAAAGACGCTAGGGGCAATTTTGGGCTGAGTTTGGACCCAGTTTTCGGCCCAGAAATACAGACTAGAGCCAGGGGACAAGCAGAGACTCAACATACATTCACTTTTGCATAGTTTTTAGTTTTAGTTTGAATCTTAGAGAGAACACTACTTCCTCTAGGTTTTCTTCATATTCATCGATTTCTAGTTTTATACTTTTGATTTGGATATTGAGAAGAGTTACTACCTCCGTTGAAGTTTCCATCATTCTAGTTTGTTTCCTTATTTCCTTACTCTTTTAATCACCCATTTACCCTGTTCAAATTTACATATGGATTTCTATGGTTTTGGAATTTATTAATGCAAAGAATTATTTTTACCGTTAATTAATTTTCTGTTATCAATTTATTTGAATTTCTATGTCTTCTTTTCTTCCCCTTTTATCGTTTATGAAAATGGCATTCATGTTAATGGAGTAGACTCCCAACTTGACTTGGGAGTTGATTAAAAGGAGACTCTTGAATTGGAATACTCAAGTATTAATTTTAACTGGAAGTTGTTGGCCAATTCTCTAGTCACTAACGCTAATCCTTCCATAGGAGAGGATTAGGACTTGTGAATCAGAGTTGGCTCAATTACATGACTTTCCTTTATTCGGTAAAGGTTAACTAAGTAAAAACAACAACCTCTTACTATTATACTTGAGAAAATCCAACAAGGATAGAACTTCCAATTAATCTTCTCCCGGTCAAGGCTTTTATTTTAATTATATAAATTCTCTCGTTAATTTTTATTGCTTTAATTTATAATCATTTATTTTTCTGTTCTCCAACTCTAAAATTTCTCAGAAAATTCCTGACCAATAAAATAGCACTCTTTTTTCAACTCGTTGGGAGACGACCTGGGAATTCTACTCCCAGTATTTTATTCTTAAATTATGACAATTCTTTCTAAATTGATAAGCGAAGTTTTCATCGGTTAAGAACTGTACTTGCAACGCTGTTCTTATTATAAATTCTTAATCGGCAATTTTATGCCCGTCAATACCTCAAAGGGACATCATCCTTGTGGTTAATGTTTTCTGCTCAAACTGGCATAGAACCAATGGATTTTTCGAACAGTGACTAGGGAACTTGTTCTGACACACGAGGATTAATATCTGACCATTATTTTTTCATGGTAACCTCAATAGTCTCTTGAAAAGTAAGAAGCAGGGGACAATGGCAAGCTCATCATGTGAAGCTGAGTATAGAGCACTTGCCATGGCAACTAGAGAAGCCCAATGAATCACTGACAAACGAAAAATTGCCAATTAAGAATTATTAATAAGAACAGCGTTGCAAGTACAGTTCTTAACTGACGAAAACTCTGCTTATCAATTTAGAAAGAATTGTCACAATTTAAGAATAAATTACTGGGAGTAGAATTTCCAGGTCGTCTCCTAACGAGTTGACAAAAGAGTGCAATTTATTGGTCAGGAATTTTTCGAGAAATTTTAAAGTTGGAGAACAGAAAAATAAATGATCATAAATTAAAGCAATGAAAATTAACGAGAGATTTTGTGTAATTAAAATAAAGAAGCCTTGACCAAGAGAAGATTAATCAGAAGTTCTATCCTTGTTGAATTTTCCCAAGTGTAATAGTAAGAGGTTGTTGTTCTTACTTAGTTAACCTTTACCGAATAAAAGAAAGTCAAGTAATTGAGCCAACTCTAATTCACAAGTCCTAATCCTCTCCTATTGAAGGATTAGCGTTAGTGACTAGAGAGTTGGCCAACAACTTCCAATTGCAACTTAACACTTGAGTATTCCAACTCAAGGGTCTCCTATTAATCAATTCCAAAGTCAAGTTAAGAGCCTACTCCATTGACATGGATGCCAATTTCGCAGACATGTAAAGGGAATAGAGAAGAGACATGGTAACTAAAATTAAATTAATAAAAGCTAATTTTGAAATAATAAATTAAAGAAAGATAATACTCAAGCCAATAATGAAATTAAATGTAAAAATAATTCTTGCATTAATAAATTCTAAAATCAAAGATATCAATATGTAATTCTGAACAGGGAAAATGGGTGATAGAGTAAGGAAATAAGGAAACAAACTAGAATAATGGAAACTTCAACGGAGGTAGTAACTCTTATCAATACCCAAATCAAAAGCATAAAACTAGAAATCTATGAATATAAAGAACCCTAGAGAAAGAAGTATTTTCTCTCTAAGATTCAAACTAAAAACTAAAAACTGTGTAAAAGTGAATGTGTGTTGAGTCTCTGCTTGTCCCCTGGCTCTATTCTGCATTTCTAGGCCGAAAACTAGATCCAAACTCAGCCCAAAATCGCCCCCAACGTCTTCTGCGATTTCTGCATGTGGCGCACGTCACACGTATGCGTCAGTCACGCGTACGTGTCAGTTTCACGCACTCGTCGGCATGCCATTTCACTTGTCACGCGTACGCGTCAGGTACGTGTACGCCTTGCTATGAAAATCTCTAAATCACGCGCACGTGTGAGCCATCCGTGCGCGTCGATCCTCGCTGGTCATCTCGTTTATTTCTTGTGTTCCTTCCATTTTTTTAAGCTTTCTCTCCATCCTCTAAGTCATTCCTGCCCTATATAGGCTGAAAACACTTAATGCATAAATCACGGCATCGAATGGTAAAAAGGAAAATTAAAAATATACAATTTAAAGGCTTAGGAAGCAAGTTTTCAACCATAGAACAAATTTGGGAAGGATTTGTAAAACCATGCAATTTGTATGAATAAGTGTGCAAAGACTTGATAAAAACCACTCAATTTAGCATAAGATAAACCATAAAATAGTGGTTTATCAATCTCTCCACACTTGAACATTAGCATGTCCTCATGCTAAGCTCAATGAGACAAAGGAATGAATGGGGGAAAGTAAGACTCATGTGATGCAACCTATGTATATGAATGTAACTATATGTTAAGATGTTTCTATCTACTTGGTTAAAAGTAAACAAGTTCTCCAAGACAAACATAAATCATGTTCCACTAATTCAAATCACACAATAAAAGGCAAGTAAACTTGTACGAAGATGGCTCATGAAAGCAGGGAGCATAGAATCAAGCATTGAACCCTCACTGGAAGTGTATATGCACTCTAATCTCTCAGGTGTCTAGGGTCAATCACTCTACTCTTCTTTAGTCATACTTTCTAAAACTTTGTTCTTCATTTAACCAATCAACAAATATTTAGTGTACAAATGCAAACATCATGAGGTCTTTTCAAGGTTGTAATGGGGCTAAGGTAAGGGTGAGGATATATGTATGGCCAAGTGAGCTATAATATGAATCTTTGACTAACCTAAGTTCTCACCTAACATACACACACTCTATATAATTCTAAAATCATGCCTAGCTATCCATAATCTCACTTTTGTATACTTCACATACTCATGTATCAAATTTTCTTTAATTTCACCACATATGCATTGATCTTTTATTAAACGTAACATTGGGGTAATTGTGTCCCCTATTTATTTATTTATTTATTTATATTGTAATATTTATTTTATTTATTTATTTTTTTTTATGAACATGAAAGCAAACATAACATGTCAATGCATATGGTTTTTCTGGTTTCACATGAGTATGCACCCAAATTCCCAATATTTTTGTCAATAAAACACAACACATTCTCATCAACCCAAGTTCCCACAATTTCCCACACTTAGTTGACACACAATCTCTATCTTAAGCTAACCAATGATTCAAATGGGATAGTTAATTGTTTTTCCGCTTAAGGCTAGTGATGTGGTAATATAAAAAACAGATGGGGATTAAAAGGCTCAAAGTGGCAAACAAGGGTAATTAAAATGGTAGGCTATTTGGGATAAGTGAGCTAATAACAAATGATGGCTCAATCATATATATGCATGCAAATACACTAAACAATAGACATATAGAATGGAACAAACTATAGATTGCAATCATAGAGAAGAAAACACACAGGAATAAAAAATCATGGTTAAATAATGTAACCATATAATTAAGCTCAAAATCTCACAGGTTGTGTGTTCTTAGCTCAAAAACCATGTTCCAAATTACAATCTTCAAACAAGTTTAACACAAAAATTTTTAATTTGAATTAGTGAAATATTATAAAATGGGGTCTTGAAGAGAAACTCATTACTTTAATCAAGCAGAACATACATGCAAACAATTATTATCACGCAATCTATCCTATCTAACAAAAGAAAAAGTCAAATGTTGGTGTTAAGAGAGAGAGATTACCTCCGAAAGTCAAGGATTGACCTCCCCACACTTAAGGCTTGGCACGGTCCTCTGTGCCATCAGTAAGGAGCAAGGTAAGGCTGGAAGCATCACCTCCGCTGTCTGGCTTGCCATGGCTCCCTGTGCTACTAGGTGAAGGGGAGTCCAGGGTGTCCTTCGGTTCCGAAGGTGGGTGAGTACCAACAATGAGCTCCTTCAGATAGTTGTATCGGTGCTTGTTTCGGCGCTCTAATTGCTCCATCTGCCGGTCTTGCCGGTCAAACCGCTCAAGGATCTGAAGGAACATCTGATGGATAGAGGGTGCTTGTGGTGTGGATGATGGTGGAGTAGAAGAAGGAGGAGTATCCAAAGATGGGCCTTGAGGCTGGCTCACAGAGGGAACTGATGGTCTGATGTATTTTCCACTCGGGACATACTGATCGGCCCTAGGGATCATGACCTTTGTGTCTCCAGCCCTATAGGAAACACCTGCTGTAGAGACTAAATCTGAAACCAATGCGGGAAAAGGCAGGTTACCCGCAATCTGCATGTGTTCCATGGCCTGCCGAATGTGTCGGGGCAGGTTGAGAGGTTGCTCTGTCAGGATGCACCAGATGAGAACAGCCATGTCTGCTGTGAAGGTCAACTCGTGAGTGCTCGGAAAGATATAGTGGGACATAATCTGTGCCCACATGCGAGCCTCCAACGTAAGTGATTGGGCTGAGATGCTCTTGGATTTTGACCGATGCTGCCCATAGATCCAGGTGCTGCCTGGTTGGGCTATAACTCCAAGGACGCTATCCCAGTCGAACTGATACATCTGGCGCTTGAGAGAGGCCTCTTGATATGCATCCAATCCCTCTGGACTAGATGGAAGATCCAGTGCTCTCTGTATGGCGTTCTCAGAGACAGGGACTTACTGCTGACGAACATAAACAGTTTGCAGAGTAGGCGAGTAGAAGTTGGAGTAGAATTCAACTACCCATGATAGGTTGGTCTCTCACGGATGCCTCCTCAAAAATCCCCACTGTCTCCTCTCGATGTGGGGCTCTACAAAATCAAAAAAATGGGTTGGGACAATGAGTAGATGTTCATTATTGTAGTTCCGCTCAGCTAGGATGGGGAACATCTGCTTGCAATAACAATTGGTGAACCGTGTGGAGTCCCGTGCGAGAAAGGCTTTCTCTGCTTCATCAACTTTAATGATCCTCTTTACCCGCTTTGTTGGTGGCTTGACACTGGTAAATGGTGGCACCTTAGCCAGAGCTCTCTTGGTTCCTCTCCTTGCCAGTGACTTTTCAGAAGCTTTCTCCTTTCCTTTTTTAGTGGCCATCCTAAAAAGAAGGAAGAAAGAGAATTAAATTCAAATATAGAGTACTAACAATTGGAAGGAGGGTAATCCAAGTAAAAAAAATAATGAATGCCAAAGTAATAATGATGTCCTATTGATAAACCCATATTTTATGATATATATTGTGCTCAATTCAAGAGATTTATTCAATCCTTCACCCACTTATTCATGTAAATTGCATGGTTTTACTTTCCCTTCCTTATTATGTGATATATGTGAAAAACATGTTTCCTATGCTTTGAAATTAATTATTTTAATTACCCTTTTTATTACCATTCGATACCGTGATTTGTGTGTTGAGAAGTTTCAGATCTTCTAAGGCAGGAATGACTTAAAGGATGGAAAGAAAACATACAAAAATGGAAGGAAAGCACAAAATGGAGTTTTTGAAGAAACTGGCAGCGACGCGAACGCATGGACGACGCGGCCGCATGCTCAGCGCGAAAAGGCAGCGACGCGAACGCGTGACTGACGCGGACGCATGCCATGAGCAGAACACAGATGACGCGGACGCATGACCGAAGCAAACGCGTGACAAGGAAAACTCCAGATGACGCGACCGCGTGACCCACGCAGACGCGTGACAGACGCTACGCACCAGAAATTACAGAAAACGCTCCCAGCAATTTCTGAGTTCCTTTTTGGCCCAGATCCAAGTTCAGAAGGTACAGATTAGAGGTTATAAAGTGGGGGAATACATCCATTCAGAGAGCTCTCCAATTATTCACTTTTCATAGTTTAGATGTAGTTTTTAGAGAGAGAGGTTCTCTCCTCTCTCTTAGGTTTTAGGATTAGGATTTTTCTTAATTTTAGGATTACTTCTCTTCAAGTGCAGGTTCAATGTTCCTCTTATTTATTTTCTACTTTTATTATATACCTTTAATTATTATTTATCTTTTCAATTTTCTTATGCTACATTCATGTTATGATTTTTCTTAATTAATATTATTTGAGATATTTCAGTTTATGATTGTTTTATTCTATTTATGAATTCTTTTAATTTAATTTAGATATTTTCTTCCTTTTGGCTTTGGTTAAGTAATTGGTAACACTTGAGTTGTCAAACTCAGCAGTGGTTGAAATTGGCAGATTCCTAATTGATCTAGATCGCTCTAAAGCTAGTCGTCCCACAGGGATTGACTAGGACTTGAGGATCAATCTAATTAGTCCACTTGACTTAACTAAGTGGGATTAAAATCCAATTCTCATCACACCTGATAAGGATAACTAGGATAGAAATTCCAAACTCTCATACCTTGCCAAGATTTTATTTTATAGTTATTTATTTATTTTATCTGTCATTTAAATTACTTGTTCCTTACTTTCAAAACCCCAATGTACAAAACTCATAACCAATAATAAGAATATACCTCCCTGCAGTTCTTTGAGAAGACGACCCGAGATTTAATACTTCGGTTATCAACTTATTTAGGGGTTTGTTACTTGTGACAACCAAAATGTTTGTAAGAAAGGACTTTTGTTGGTTTAGAAGCTATACTTGCAACGGGAATTTATTCTGAATTCTAGACCACGCAAAAGTACCTCTCTTCACCTATACATGGTAGCTACAACATGCATGGAAGACATTAAGTAAAATTCATAAAGGCAATTCATAACAATTGGATGCAAGAGGGTTAAAAGCATGCAAGTAATAGGCATGAGAAGCATAAACTCAAGCATCAATGAATAAATGCATCAAATTAAAGGGCACTTGCATTGTATGATGATAATTGTGAATGATAATCCCAATATATGTAGATTACAAGTGTTGTAAAAAAGAGAGGCATTAAAGTATAAGAATAAAGTAGAAAAGAGTTCAAAATGCCATGAGAGCTTTTTCACAAACACTTGGTGTGCAAGTTAAAATAGGAATTAAAACAATGGATCCATATGTATATGAGAGCCAAAATTAAATGTCAATTGTCAGATCACTCCTCATAATATCCACAAGCTCAATGATAATAAAGTAATACCTAAATAAAACTCCAACACCAACATAAAAATACAAGATAAAAGAATGAAAAAGAAATGATAAATAACTTAGCCAATTAATATTGGAGAGCAAAGAAAAATAAATAAATGCAATAATTGAAAGAAGAATGAAAGAGTAAAGGGGAAGAAGAAAAGAAACCTGAGGGAGAAGATGAAAAAGGGAAGAATTTTGTAGTAAGAAATAAGAAGTAAGAAGAGGGAAGGAAGGAAGAAGAAAGAATAAATAATTATGAATGAAAGAGAATTAGGATTTGGGAGGGGAAAATTAAAATTTGGGCGACGTACTGGTGTAGTTGTACGGCGCATACGACGCGTACGCGTACAGCACGCGTACACGTGTATTGCGCAGAATTGAAGGTGACACGTAAGCGTCTGGCATGCGCACGCGTGCCCTTAGTTGTGCGAATCGCACGAAGCCAGCCCCGCGCATGCACAACTCTCTGTTCGTTCTGGGTTGCGGCCATAATTGCATACGACGCGTGCGCGTCAGGCACACGCACGCGTGGATGGCCATTAAGCGAAAATGACGCGCACGCTTCAGGGACGCGTACGCGTGATTGAATTTGTGCCTCTAGCACAATACCAGCCACAGACCATCACAACTCTCTGTTCAAACACCCTTTTACGCCGATTTCTAGGGGCACGCGTACGCGTCAGGGACGCTTACGTGTGGGCTGCTGAAAGTGCAAGCGACGCGCACGCGTGAGGTACGCGTACGCGTGGGCTTGTTTGTGCGCAAAGCATGGTTTCAGTGCCACTCTTGCCCAACTCTATGTTCAATTCCAATTATTCTTGCATTCACATATGACGCGTACGCGTCGGGGACGCTTGCGCGTCGAATGCGTTTTTTTTTATACAGAATGTAGGTGATTATGCAGAAATTATGAATGAACACTGATAAAAATAAAATAAAATAAAACTAAGAATAAAAAAGGACTATCATACCATGGTGGGTTGTCTCCCACCTAGCACTTTGCTTTTACGTCCTTAAGTTAGACGGTCCACAAACGTAGTCTTCTTCTGTTGGTGGATCCTCCAAGAGGAAGACCTCCAGCTCTTTATTGTTCTTCATTGCCTCACCATGATATAGCTTCAAGCGGTGGCCATTGACTTTGGTAAATTTGGAGCTTGCAGGATGACTCAGGTGGAAGACTCCGTATGGCTCTACCTTCTCTACTCTATAGGGGCTTTCCCACCTTGATCTCAGCTTGCCTGGCATGAGCCTCAACCTGGAGTTGTAGAGGAGAACCAGCTCTCCAGGTCTGAACTCTCTTCGCTTGATATGCTTGTCATGCACAACCTTCACCCTCTCTTTGTATAGCCTAGAGTTGTCATATGCTTCGAGTAGAAGGTTCTCCAGCTCTGCTAGTTGCAGCTTCCTTTCAGCACCGGCTTTCTCAAATACCATGTTGCATTCCCTTACAGCCCAGAAAGCCTTGTGTTCCACCTCCACTGGGAGGTGACAAGCCTTTTCGTAGACTAGGCGAAAGCGACTCATTCCGATTGGTGTCTTGTATGCTGTCCGATAAGCCCAAAGCACGTCTACAAGCCTGGTGCTCCAGTCCTTCCTATGAGGCTTGACAATCTTCTCCAGTATGTGATTTATCTCCCTGTTAGACACCTCGGCTTGCCCATTGGTCTGGGGATGGTAAGGCGTTGCTACCTTGTGAACAATGCCATGTTTCTTTAGTAGACCTGTTAATCTCCTGTTACAAAAATGAGTGCCTTGATCACTCACGATTGCTCGTGGTGATCCAAAGCGACAGATAATATGATTCCTAACAAAAGAGACAACAACATTAGCATCATCAGTACGAGTAGGAATTGCTTCCACCTATTTAGAAACATAATCAATAGCTAACAATATATACAAGAAACTACTAGAGTTTGGAAATGAACCCATGAAGTCAATGCCCCAAACATCAAAAATTTCACAGAAAAACATAAGTTGTTGGGGCATCTCATCCTTCTTGGATATATTCCTAAACCTTTGGCATGGAGAGCAAGATTTACAGAAGGCAGTAGCATCCTTAAAAAGGGTGGGCCACCAGAATCCACAGTAAAAAATTTTTCTAGCTGTTCTTTGAGGACCAAAATGTCCACCACTCTCAGAGGAGTGGCAGGCCTCTAAAATTGACTGAAATTCTGATTGAGGCACACACCTTCTAATTATCTGGTCAGCACCATACCTCCATAAATATGGGTCATCCCATATATAATATTTAGACTCATTTTTCAGCTTGTCCTTTTGATGCTTAGTAGAATTAGGAGGGAAGGTATGACTAACCAGATAATTAGCTATAGGTGCATACCAAGGAACTACCTCAGATATTGCATGCAAGCTATCAAATGGAAAAGCATCATTGATAGGAATGGAGTCACTTTTAATGTGCTCTAGGTGACTCAAGTAGTCTGCCACTAAATTCTGAGAACCACTCCTATCCTTGATTTCTAAATCAAATTCTTGCAGCAACAATATCCAACATATTAACCTTGGTTTGGACTTTTTTTTAGCTAACAAATATTTTAGAGCTGCATGGTCTGAGTATACTACCACCTTAGTACCAAGTAAGTAGGCTCGGAATTTATCCAGAGCAAAAACAATAGCCAGAAGCTCTTTTTCAATGGTAGTATAATTAGACTGAGCAGCGTCTAAGGTCTTAGAAGCATAAGCAATTATAAAAGGGTCCTTACCTTCGCGCTGAGTCAGCGCCGCTCCTACTGCATGGTTGGAGGCGTCACACATAATCTCAAATGGCTGGCTCCAGTCGGGTCCTCTCACAATCAGAGCTTGAGTCAAGGCGATCTTCAGCTTATCAAACCCGTCCATGCAGTCCTCACTCAACTCGAACTCAACATCCTTCTACAGCAGTCGGGATAAAGGCAATGCTACCTTATTGAAGTCCTTGATAAATCTCCGGTAGAAACCTGCATGACTAAGGAACGAATGGACTTCCCTCATGGAGGAGGGGTAGGGTAAACTAGAAATGACATCTATCTTTGCTGGATCAACTAAAAAACCAGTATTAGAGACAACGTATCCTAGAATAATACCTTGTTTTACCATAAAATGACATTTTTCAAAATTTAATACAAGGTTTGAACTAACACACCTGTCTAATACTCTAGCTAAACTATCCAAGCAAAGGTTGAATGAATCACCATACTGGTGCACGAAATCACAATCACACTTTTGTAATTCCGCACAACTAACCAGCAAGTGCACTGGGTCGTCCAAGTAATACCTTACGTGAGTAAGGGTCGATCCCACGGAGATTGTCAGCTTGAAGCAAGCTATGGTTGTTTTGTAAAACTTAGTCAAGATGTTAATAATAATTCTCAGTTTTAATTGGAATGAGTAAAAGAACATGGATTAAATAATACTTGTTGTGCAGTAATGGAGAATAGGTTGAGGTTTTGGAGATGCTCTGTCTTCTAAGTCTCTGCTTTCCTACTGTCTTCTTCTTCACGCACGCAAGGCTCCTTCCATGGCAAGCTGTATGTTGGTAGATCACCGTTGTCAATGGTTACCATCCGTCCTCTCAGTGAAAATGGTCCAGCTACGGGTTTCGTAGGGCTAATCATCTATCGGTTCTCACTAGTGTTGGAATAAGATCCGTTGATCCTTTTGCACACTGTCACTGCGCCCAATATTTGTGAGTTTGAAGCTCGTCACAGTCATTCCTTCCCGGATCCTACTCGAAATAACACAGACAAGGTTTAGACTTTTCGGATCTCAAGAATGCCGCCAATTGATTCTAGCTTATACCACAATGACTCTGGTCTCACGGATTTGAATGCTCTGTTGTCAGGAGATGCAATCAAACTCGTGAACTAGGAACCCAAGAGATACACACTCAATCTAAGGTAGAACGAAAGTGGTTGTCAGGCACGCGTTTATAGGTTGAGAATAGTGATGGGTGTCACGGGTCATCACATTCATCATGTTGAAGTGCGAGTGAATATCTTAGAATAGAAACAAGCGTGATTGAATGGAAAACAGTAGTAATTGCATTAATCCATCAAGACACAGCAGAGATCCTCACCCCCAACCATGGAGTTTAGAGACTCATGCCGTAGAAAATATAAGTTCTAATGTAAAATATCATGAGGTACAAAATGAATCTCTAAAAGTGGTTTTTATAATGAACCAGTAACCTAGGTTTACAGAAAATGAATAAGCTAAGATAGATAGTGTAGAAATCTACTTTCGGGGCCCACTTGGTGTGTGTTTGGGCTGAGCACTGAAGCTTCCACATGCATAGGCTATTCCTGGCATTGAACTCCAGCTTTTGTGCCAGTTTGGGCATCTAACTCCAACTTTTATGCCAGTTCTGGCGTTTAACGCCAGAAAAGGGTAAGGAGCTGGCGTTTAAACGCCAGTTTGTGCTATCAAATCTCGGGCAAAGTATGAACTATTATATATTGATGGAAAGCCCAAGATGTCTAATTTCCAACGCAATTGAGAGTGCATCAATTGGACTTCTGTAGCTCTAAAAAATCCATTTCGAGTGCAAGGAGGTCAGAATCCAACAGCATCTGTAATCCTTTCTCAGCCTCTGGATCAGATTTTTGCTCAGGTCCCTCAATTTCAGCCAGAAAACACCTAAAATTAAAGAAAAATACACAAACTCATAGTAAAGTCCAGAAATGTGATTTTTGAATAAAAACTAATAAAAATATAATAAAAAGCACTTAAAACATACTAAAAACTATATAAAAACAATGCCAAAAATGGTATAAATTATCCACTCATCACAACACCAAACTTAAATTGTTGCTTGTCCCCAAGCAACTAAAAACAAAATAGGATAAAAAGAAGAGAATATACAAAGAATTCTAAACTTATCAATGAGCTCAGTTCCAATTAGATGAGCGGGACTTGTAGCATTTTTGCTTCTGAACAGTTTTAGCATCTCACTTTATCCTTTGAAGTTCAGAATGATTGGCTTCCATAGGAACTCAGAATTCAGATAGTGTTATTTATTCTCCTATTTCAGTATGTTGATTCTTGAACACAGCTACTTTATGAGTCTTGGCCGTGACCCTAAGCATTTTATTTTTCCGTATTACCACCGGATACATAAATGCCACAGACACATAACTGAGTGAACCTTTTCAGATTGTGACTCAGCTTTGCTAGAGTCCCCAGTTAGAGGTGTCTAAAGCTCTTAAGCACACTCTTTTTGCTTTGGACCATGACTTTAACCACTCAGTCTCAAGTTTTTCACTTCACACCTTCACACCACAAACACATGGTTAGGAAAAGTTTGGTTTAGCTGCTTAGGCCAGGATTTTATTCTTGTGGGCCCTCCTATCCATTAATGCTCAAAGCCTTGGATCCTTTTTACCCTTGTCTTTTGGTTTAAAGGGCTATTGGCTTTTTCTGCTTGCTTTTCTCTTTCTCTATCTTCTCTTTTTTTTCACTGCTTTTTCTTGCTTCAAGAATCAATTTTATGATTTTTCAGATTATCAATAACATTTCTCCTTTTTCATTATTCTTTTAAAAGCCAACAATTTTTAACATTCATAAACAACAAATTCAAAAATATGCATTGTTCAAGCATTCATTCATAAAACAAAAGGTATTGTCACCACATCTAAAAAATTAAACTAATTTCAAGATATAATTCAAAATTATGTACTTCTTGTTCTTTTGTAATTAAAACCATTTTTTTCATTTAAGAAAGGTGAAGGATTCATAGGACATTTATAGCTTTAAGGCATAGACTCTAAATTTTATTAATCATAAAAATAAGACTTAAAATAAACATAAAAGCAGACCGATAGAAGACAAAAAATTAAAAACACAAAAATAAATGACTCTTAAAATAGATCTCTAATAACAAAAGTTTTCACAGAGTTAGGACTCAACAACTTGTATTGGGGGAGGTAAGTACTCCTTCAATTTGTGGGGCGCCTGGCGCTTCAAGGGAGAGCTTCTGGCACTTCAGCTCCTGTAGCTCACGCCCTTGCTTCTCCTGTTCCTTAAGCAGCTTGCAAAGCATGCTATTTTGATTTTGCTGTTCTTCCTTAAGTTGATCCATAGCTTCTTGCAGCTTGGTGACAGATGCTTCTAGACGGGTCCAGTAGTCAATCTGAGGGATTTCTGGGAGGAACTCCTACACCCTCCTTTTGATGGAGTTATCGTGCACTTGTTATCCTTTCATTGACTTCTTGGTGATTGGGTGCTCGACTGGGATGAACTCATCTACTCCCATCTTTACCCCAGCATCTTTA
This sequence comes from Arachis ipaensis, assembly GCF_059453495.1. Taxonomy (NCBI): domain Eukaryota; kingdom Viridiplantae; phylum Streptophyta; class Magnoliopsida; order Fabales; family Fabaceae; genus Arachis; species Arachis ipaensis. The sequence goes on along the minus strand of NC_142435.1, from coordinate 121,101,903 downwards.
CATAGCAGAGAGATTAAGCTTGGGTAAGCCAATTTGGCTTCAGTGGAGTTCTTATTTGCAATTGTGTAGATCTCACAAGAAATTAGATGATGAATCTCCACTTTGTTTCCCAGCATAATGCAATGAATCATCACTGCTCTTTTGACAGTGACCTCAGAGCTGTTACTAGTGGACAGTATAGAACACCCAATGAAGTCCAACCAGCCCCTAGCGACTGGTTTGAGATCTCCTCTCTTGAGTTAGTTTGGGACACCTTTTGTGTTGGTTATCCATTTAGTTCTAGGGAGGCATATGTCCTCTAGAACTTGGTCCAACCCCTTATCTACTCTCATCATTCTCCTATTAAAGGATTCTGGATCATCTTGAAGTTGAGGTAGTTTGAAGACCTCTCTTATTTTGTCCAGGTGGAAGTAAATAATCCTTTCCCTGACCATAGTTCGAAAGGTATGGAAGGCAATTCCAGTCATTCTCTGCTTATCTGTCAGCCAAAGATTTGAATAGAATTCTTGAACCATGTTTCTTCCAACCTTTGTCTCAGGATTGGCTAGAATTTCCCATCCTCTGTTTCGAATTTGTTCTTGGATCTCCGGATATTTATCTTCTTTCAGATCGAACTTAACTTCCGGGATCACTGACCTCAAACCCATTATTTTGTGATAATGGTCTGTATGTTCTTTAGTTAAGAACCTCTCTTGATTCCAAAGTGGTTTTGGATTATTCTCTTTCTTGCCTCTTGGAGTGGTTTATTTTCCTTTAGGGGCCATGATCTTGGTGAGGTTTTGCTCAGTGATCACGGAAAACACACCAAACTTAGAGGTTTGCTTGTCCTCAAGCAAAATAAAGGAAGGGATAAGAATAGAGGGGAGACAGATTCGAATAGTGAAGGTATGGGGATAGCCGAACGTGTATTTAAAAGTGGAGGGGTGGGGTTTCAAAAATTTTGAAAAAGATATGATAGAAAGATATGATTGGAAAAAAAGATGAATCATTATATGAAAACGATGAAATTTTAAAATTGAAAAGATATAAGAAAAATATAAAGAAGTGAAATCTTAAAAATTGTTGATGCATCTAAGAATTAAAAGAAAATATGATGAGTTAGAAAAGATTTGGAAAGGAATTGAAAAGATAAATGAGTTTTTGAAAAAGATTTGGAGAGGATTTGAAAGAAAATTGAAAAGAGATTTAGAAGATTATTAAATTTTTGAAATTTGAGTGTGATTGAGGAAGATTTGTAACATGTTTATGCAGAAAATCATGAATTAAAATATGAAAGTTTGAAAAAAATTTGAAGTGGAAACAAAATATCCTCTCCCTGCCGCGTTTAACGCCCATATGTTGGCCATTGTGGGCGTTTAACGGCCAGAAATCCTTTATCATTGGGCATTTTTTTAAACGCCCAGGATGCTGTAACTCTGGCGTTTAATGCCCAGAATGGTATCTTTACTGGCGTTTTCGTGCCAGTGAGCTCCTTTTCTCTGCTTTATGCTCTGAATCCTTTAGTAACTCTGTGAACTCCTGCAATTGATAATTAACCTTGAAGATAATTTATATTAAACTCCTATAATTATTATTTAAATAACAAATAAACTCTGCTACTGGCTGGGTTGCCTCCCATCAAGCGCTTCTTTATTGTCTTTAGCTGGACTTTACTGAGCTTTAATCTAGTCTCAGTTTTGAGCATTCTTGCTCAACATTGCTTTCAAGATAATGCTTGACTCTATGTCCATTAACAATGAACTTTTTATCAAAGTCAATATCCTGAAGCTCTACATACCCATATGGTGACACACTTGTAATCACATATGGTCCCCTCTACCGGGATTTTAATTTCCCAGGGAATAATCTGAGCCTAGAGTTAAACAGCAGAACCTTCTATCCTGGCTCAAAGACTCTGGATGACAGTTTCTTGTCATGCCACCTTTTTGCTTTCTCTTTGTAAATTTTTGCATTTTCGAAAGCATTGAGTTTGAATTCCTCTAGCTCATTCAACTGGAGCAATCTTTTCTCTCCAGCTAACTTGGCATCAAGGTTTAGGAATCTGGTTGCCCAGTAGGCCTTGTGTTCCAGTTCCCCTGGCAGCTAACAGGCTTTTCCATACACAAGCTGGTATGGAGAGGTCCCTATGGGAGTTTTGAATGCAGTTCTGTATGCCCATAGAGCATCATCCAGACTCCTTGCCCAATCCTTTCTACGGGTACTTATAGTCCATTCCAGGATTCGTTTTAGTTCTCTATTTGAGACTTCAGCCTGCCCATTTGTCTGTGGATGATATGGAGTTGCCACTTTGTGGTTAATTCCATATCGGATCAGAGCAGAGTCAAGCTGTTTATTGCAGAAATGAGTCCCTCCATCACTGATTAGTATTCTAGGGACACTAAATCTGCTGAAGATATGCTTCTGGAGGAACTTCAGCACTGTCTTAGTATCATTAGTGGGTGTGGCAATTGCCTCTACCCATTTAGATACATAGTCTACTGCCACCAGAATGTAAGTGTTTGAGTATGATGATGGGAAAGGCCCCATGAAGTCAATACCCCATACATCAAACAATTCAATCTCTAAGATCCCTTGTTGAGGCATGGTATAACCATGAGGCAGGTTACCGGCTCTCTGGCAACTGTCACAGTTATGCACAAACTCTCGGGAATCTCTATAGAGAGTAGGCCAGTAGAAGCCACATTGGAGGACCTTGGTGGCTGTTCGCTCACCTCCGAAATGTCCTCCATATTGTGATCCATGGCAGTGCCATAAGATCTTCTGCGCCTCTTCTCTAGGTACACATCTACGGATTACTCCGTCTGCACATCTTTTAAATAGATATGGCTCATCCCACAAGTAGTACTTTGCATCAGAAATTAATTTTTTCATTTGCTGTCTGCTGTACTCATTGGGTATGAATCTCACAGCTTTATAGTTTACAATGTCTGCAAACCATGGTACCTCCTGAATGGCAAAGAGTTGCTCATCCGGAAAGGTCTCAGAGATCTCAGTAGGAGGGAGGGACGCCCCTGCTACTGGTTCTATCCGGGATAAGTGATCAGCTACCTGGTTCTCTATCCCTTTTCTGTCTCTAATTTCTATATCAAACTCTTGCAGAAGCAACACCCATCTTATGAGCCTAGGTTTTGAATCCTGTTTTGTGAGTAGATATTTAAGAGCAGCATGGTCAGTGTACATAATCACTTTTGATCCTACTAAATAGGATCTAAACTTGTCAATGGCATAAACCACTGCAAGCAGCTCCTTTTCTGTGGTTGTGTAATTCTTCTGTGCATCATTTAAAACACGGCTAGCATAGTAAATGACGTGCAGAAACTTGTTATACCTCTGTCCCAATACTGCACCAATGGCATGGTCACTGGCATCACACACTAGTTCGAATGGTAATGTCCAGTCTGGTGCAGAGATGACTGGTGCTGTGACCAACTTAGCTTTCAGAGTTTCAAACGCCTGCAGACACTCTGTATCAAAGACAAATGGTGTATCAGCAGCTAGCATATTACTTAGAGATTTTGCAATTTTTGAAAAATCCTTTATAAACCTCCTGTAGAATCCTGCATGTCCTAGAAAGCTTCTGATTGCCTTTACATTGGCAGGTGGTGGTAATTTTTCAATTACCTCTACCTTAGCTTGATCCACCTCTATTTTTTTGTTCAAAATTTTATGCCCAAGGACAATTCCTTCAGTCACTATAAAGTGACATTTTTCCCAGTTTAAAACCAGGTTAGTCTCTTGGCACCTTTTCAGAACAAGTGCTAGATGATCAAGATAGGAGCTGAATAAGTCTCCAAATACTGAGAAGTCATCCATGAAGACTTCCAGAAATTTTTCCACCATATCAGAGAAAATGGAGAGCATGCATCTATGAAAGGTTGCAGGTGCATTGCACAGACCAAAAGGCATCCTTCTGTATGCGAATACTCCAGATGGACATGTGAACACTGTTTTCTCTTGATCTTGAGGATCTACTGCAATTTGGTTATAACCTGAATAGCAATCCAAAAAGAAGTAATAGTCATGACCTGCTAGTCTCTCTAGCATCTGGTCTATGAATGGTAAAGGAAAATGATCCTTTCTGGTGGCTGTATTGAGCCTTCTGTAGTCAATACACATACGCCATCCTGTAACTATTCTTGTAGGAACCAGTTCATTTTTTTCATTATGAATCACTGTCATACCTCCCTTCTTTGGGACAACTTAGACAGGGCTCACCCAGGGGCTATCAGAAATAGGATAAATAATTCCAGCCTCTAGTAATTTAGTAACCTCTTTCTGCACCACTTCCTTCATGGTCGGATTTAACCGCCTATGTGGTTGAACCACTGGCTTAGCATCATCCTCCAATAGGATCTTGTGCATGCATCTGGCGGGGCTGATGCCCTTAAGGTCACTTATGGACCACCCAAGAGCTGTCTTGTTTGTCTTTAGCACTTGAAGTAGTGCTTTCTCTTCCTGTGGCTCTAAGGCAGAGCTTATGATCACAGAAAAAGTGTCATCCTCTCCCAGAAACGCATATTTCAGGGATGGTGGTAGTGGTTTGAGCTCGGGTTTAGGAGGCTTATCCTCTACCTGAAGAGTTTTCAGAGGCTTTTCTGTTTCCTTTGGTTCCTCCAGATTAAGCTGAACATCTTTAGAGATATCCTCTAGCTCTGATTCGAGACTCTCAGTCATATTGATCTCTTCTACCAAGGAGTCAATGATATCAACGTTCATGCAGTCATCTGATGTGTCTGGATGCTGCATAGCTTTGACAGCATTTAACTTGAACTCATCCTCATTGACTCTCAGGGTCACTTCCCCTTTTTGTACATCAATGAGAGTTCGTCCAATTGCTAGGAAGGGTCTTCCTAGAATGAGAGTTGCACTCTTGTGCTCCTCCATTTCCAGCACTACAAAGTCAGTGGGAAAGGCAAATGGCCCAACCTTAACAATCATGTCTTTAATTATGCCTGATGGATATTTAATGGAGCCATCAGCAAGTTGGAGGCATATTCGGGTTGGTTTGACTTCTTCAGTTAAGCCAAGCTTTCTGATAGTGGATGCAGGTATTAGGTTGATACTTGCTTCAAGGTCACATAGAGCTGTCTTGGTACAAGCACCCTCTAATGTGCATGGTATCATAAAGCTTCCGGGATCTTTAAGCTTCTCTGGTAAGCTTTTCAGAATGACTGCACTGCATTCTTCGGTGAGAAAAACTTTTTTAGTTTCTCTCCAATCCTTCTAATGACTTAAGATCTCTTTCATGAACTTAGCATAAGAGGGTATTTGCTCAAGTGCCTCTGCAAACGGGATCTTTATTTCAAGAGTCCTAAGATAGTCTGCAAAGCGAGCAAATTGTTTATCCTGTTCCGCTTGGCGGAGTTTCTGAGGATAAGGCATCTTGGCTTTGTATTCCTTAACCTTAGTTGCTGCAAGTTTATTTTCTACAGAGGTGGTTAGAGAAGCCTTCTTAGGAGGGTTACAATCAGCACTTGCAGGTGTCTGATCCCTCATTGGCGTTTGAACGCCAGGATTAGGGGTTGGATGGGCGTTTAACGCCAATTTTCCACCCTTTTCTGGCATTTGAACACCAGAACTGGGCATGGAATGGGCGTTTAACGCCAGTTTTTCACCCCTTTCTGGCGTTTGAACGCCAGTAGTGGGCATCCACTGGGCGTTTGTCGCCAATTTTTCACCCTTTTCTAGCGTTTAAACGCCAGAAGTATTCCTCTCTGGGCTCTTAATGTCCTCAGAGGGATTTTGAACAGTGGTTTGGTCATCCTCTGTCAGTTGTTCCTTTCTTAATTTTTTGCTACCTTGAGCTGAATTATCCAATGTCTTCCCACTCCTTAATTGAACAGCTTGGCATTCTTCTGTTATCTGTTTAGATAGCTGCTGTCTTGCCTGATCCAATTGTGCTTTCATATTCTGGTTAGCATTTTTAGTGTCTTGGAGCATCTCCTTGAGTTCTGCAAACTGTTTTGTTATAATAAGCAATTGCTGATTGAGTTCAGTAACTTGTTCTTGAGGACTAAGTTCAGTGGATACTGCTTTAGCCTCTTCTTTCGGGGAGGACTCACTGCTTAAGTACAGATGCTGATTTCTAGCAACTGTATCAATGAGCTCTTGAGCCTCTTCAATCGTCTTTCTCATGTGTATAGATCCACCAGCTGAGTGATCTAGAGATATTTGAGCTTTTTCTGTAAGCCCGTAGTAGAAGATGTCTAACTGCACCCATTTTGAAAACATTTCAGATGGGAATTTCCTTAGCATCCCTCTGTACCTCTCCCAGGCATTATAAAGTGATTCATCATCCTCTTGTTTAAAACCTTGGATGTCCAGCCTTAGCTGTGTCATCCTTTTTGGAGGGAAATATTGATTCAGGAATTTGTCTTATAACTGTTTCCATGTTCTTATGCTTGCTGTGGGTTGGTTATTTAACCACCTCTTAGCTTGATCTTTTACAGCAAATGGAAACAGTAATAATCTGTAGACATCCTGATCTACTTCCTTGTCACGTACTGTGTTAGCAATTTGTAAGAACTGTGCCAGAAACTCAGTAGGTTCTTCCTGTGAAAGACTGGAATACTGGTAATTTTGCTGCACCATGACAATGAGCTGAGGATTTAGCTCAAAACTGCTTGCTCTAATGGGAGGTATACAGATGCTACTCTCATATGTAGCAGTAATGGGGTTAGCATATGACCTCAGAGTCCTTTTGGACTGTTCATTTCCACTTTGGTCCATGATGGAAAAAAGGGAATTGAGGTGAATTGCAAATAAAATAAATTTTTATTTTTATTTTATTTAATTAAAAGCAACTGAGTAAAATAAAATAAAATAAATGGAAAATAAAATAAAAGTTTTGAAAACTAAAATAATTGATTAATTAAGAAAATTTGAAAAACTTTGGATATGATTTTTGAAAAAGATTTGAATTTTGAAATTCCAAAACTAAGATAAGATAAAATAAGAAGTTTTAAAATAAAAATATGAATTTCTAAAGGAAGAATTCGAAAATCAATTAAATTAAAGAGAAAAGATATTTTTGAATTTAATGAAGAAGGAAAAAAATAGTAAAAACGACACCAAACTTAAATTTTTTAGATCAAAACAAGGAAAACAAACAAGGAAGCTTTGAATATCAAAATGAAAACTAAGAGCAACTTTTGTAGAAAACAGAAACACAAAGGACACCAAACTTAAAAATTTTTATATTCTGAGCACTGATAATACGAAAAAAAATGAAAGAAAAATAAAATTATGCAATTGACACCAAACTTAAAATATAAAACTAAACTCAAACGGAAGACTCTAAACCAAAAAGAAAAAATTTTTCCTAATCTAAACAACAAAATAAACCGTTAGTTGTCCAAACTCGAACAATCACGGCAACGGCACCAAAAACTTGGTGCACAAAATCACAATCACACTTTTGCAATTCCACACAACTAACCAGCAAGTGCACCGGGTCGTCCAAGTAATACCTTACGTGAGTAAGGGTCGATCCCACGGAGATTGTCGGCTTGAAGCAAGCTATGGTTGTTTTGTAAAACTTAGTCAAGATGTTAATAATAATTCTCAGTTTTAATTGAAATGAGTAAAAGAACATGGATTAAATAATACTTGTTGTGCAGTAATGGAGAATAGATTGAGATTTTGAAGATGCTCTGTCTTCTGAGTCTCTGCTTTCCTACTGTCTTCTTCTTCACGCACGCAAGGCTCCTTCCATGGCAAGCTGTATGTTGGTGGATCACCGTTGTCAATGGTTACCATCCGTCCTCTCAGTGAAAATGGTCCAGCTACGGGTTTCGTAGGGCTAATCATCTGTCGGTTCTCACTAGTGTTGGAATAAGATCCGTTGATCCTTTTGCACACTGTCACTGCGCCCAACATTTGTGAGTTTGAAGCTCGTCACAGTCATTCATTCCCGGATCCTACTCGGAATACCACAGACAAGGTTTAGACTTTCTGGATCTCAAGAATGCCGCCAATTGATTCTAGCTTATACCACGAAGACTCTAGTCTCACGGATTTGAATGCTCTGTTGTCAGGAGATGCAATCAAACTCATGAACCAGGAACTCAAGAGATACACACTCAATCTAAGGTAGAACGGAAGTGGTTGTTAGGCACGCGTTCATAGGTTGAGAATGGTGATGGGTGTCACGGATCATCACATTCATCATGTTAAAGTGTGAGGGAATATCTTAGAATAGAAACAAGCGTGATTGAATGGAAAACAGTAGTAACTGCATTAATCCATCAAGACACAGTAGAGCTCCTCACCCCAACCATGAAGTTTAGAGACTCATGCCGTAGAAAATATAAGTTCTGATGTAAAATGTCATGAGGTACAAAATAAATCTCTAAAAGTGGTTTTTATAATGAACCAGTAACCTAGGTTTACAGAAAATGAGTAAGCTAAGATAGATAGTGCAAAAATCCACTTCCGGGGCCCACTTGGTGTGTATTTGGGCTGAGCACTGAAGCTTCCATGTGCATAGGCTATTCCTGGCGTTGAACTCCAACTTTTGTGCCAGTTTGGGCGTTTAACTCCAACTTTTATGCCAGTTCTGGCGTTTAACGCCAGAAAAGGGTAAGGAGCTGGCGTTTAAACGCCAGTTTGCGCTACCAAATCTTGGGCAAAGTATAGACTATTATATATTGCTGGAAAGCCCAAGATGTCTACTTTCCAACGCAATTAAGAGCGCGTCAATTGGACTTTTGTAGCTCTAAAAAATCCATTTCGAGTGCAGGGAGGTCATAATCCAACAGCATCTGTAGTCCTTTCTCAGCCTCTGGATCAGATTTTTGCTCAGGTCCCTCAATTTCAGCCAGAAAATACCTGAAATTACATAAAAACACACAAACTCATAGTAAAGTCCAGAAATGTTATTTTTGAATAAAAACTAATAAAAATATAATAAAAAGCACTTAAAACATACTAAAAACTATATAAAAACACTGCCAAAAAGGGTATAAATTATCCGCTCATCACATACACACTAAAGTCATCCATGAAAACTTCCATACAGTTCTCAAGGAGATATGAGAAAATGCTCATCATGCACCTTTGAAACGTAGCCGGTGCATTACATAAGCCAAAAGGCATCCTCTTGTATGCATACGTTCCAAAGGGGCATGTAAAAGTAGTTTTCTCCTGATCTTCAAGAGCTATATGAATTTGAAAATAGCCAATGTAACTATCTAGAAAATAGTAGGGTGATTTATCTGACAGGCGATCAAGCATTTGATCGATGAAGGGCAGGGGGTAGTGATCCTTGCGAGTAGCCTAGTTAAGGCGCCTGTAATCAATGCATACCCTCCAGGAGTTCTGCACTCTAGTTGCCATGAGTTCTCCATGCTCATTCTTCACTGTTGTGACTCCAGACTTCTTGGGCACCACTTGTACTGGACTGACCCATTCACTATCCAAGATTGGATAGATGATGTCAGCTTCAAGCAGCATGGTCACTTCCTTCTTGACAACCTCTAGAATGGTGGGGTTCAGCCGCCTTTGAGGTTGACGAACAGGCCTTGCTCCCTCTTCTAAAAATATCTAGTGCTTACAGACTTGAGGGCTGATGCCTACTATATCCACCAAGCTCCACCCAATAGCTTTCTTGTGTCTTTTCAGCACACTAAGCAACTGCTCCTCCTGTTAAGAAGTGAGTTCCCTTGCAATAATAACTGGGAGCTTCTGGTGATCCTCAAGGTAAGCATACTTGAGGTGGGGTGGAAGGGGCTTCAACTCCATTTTCTGCTCATGGCTAGGCACTTGATCATCTGGAGCCAGTGATGGTGGTAAGGTGTCTTCATCTTGTTCAGAGGGCTTTCCCACACTTGCACCTTGCTCCATGTGCCTCTCTTATACTTTTTCTTGGTGAACAGCAGCCACTGTCTCATTAATGATGTCGCACTGGAAGATGGAATGATCTTCCGAAGGATGCTTCATAGCTTCATCCAGGTTAAAGCTCACTGCTCTGCCATCTATCTCAAAGGAGTAAGTTCCTGAGAATGCATCCAATTCGAACCTTGAAGTCTTCAGAAATGGCCTTCCAAGCAGGATGGATGATGGTCTTCCTGAGTCATTAGGGGGCATCTCCAAGATGTAGAAATCAATAGGGAATGTTAGCCCCTTAATACTCACCAGCATGTCCTCAGCAACTCCAACCACCGAGATTAGGCTTTTATCTGCCAAAACAAAACGTACTGCCGACCTTTTTAAGGGAGGGAGCCTCAAAGTATCATATACAGATAATGGCATAATACTCACACACGCACCTAAATCACACATGCAGTCAAAAAATTGTACACCATCAATAGTAATAGTAACCATGCATGGACCCGAATCACTACATTTTTCTGGTACAGCACCCATTAAAGCAAAAATAGAGCTACCTTCACACCCTGCTTGAGTGAGCATCGGGGACGATGCTACATTTTAAGTGTGGGGAGGTCGCCATCTCTGGCGTTCTTTTTTTGGTGAACCACTACATACTCTTTTTTTCTTTTTATTTATTTTGCTACTTTTCTGTATTTTTATTTTTATTTTTATTTTCTATTTTCTCAGTACTCATATATTGCTACTTTCATGTATTTTTACTCTATTTCTACATGTTGCACTTTAGTTCATAATTTAGCCATTTAGTTTAGTTACAATTCTAACTTATTAGTTATAGAAATTGTGGATTAATTAGTATAGTTTACCCTTTTTAACATAAGATAGCTTAGTTTAAATTGAAAAATATAAAAAGGAAGGAAACTAGGAACTTGAACACAATAGAAACAATCCACACACCTTGTATATATAGCATTACATGTTAGTTAGTTAACAACATTTCATCAAGGAGAAACACTAGAACTTTAAAGCCATTCAATATAAGTTTTACATTGAGAATAATGGGAATTTTTAACTAAACCTGCATGACATACATAAGTGATAAATGATTTTTGAGCTAGAGAACACACAACCTGTGAGTTTTGAGCTTAATTGTATGGTTACATTCAAATCATAATATTTTATTCCTGTGTGTTCCGCCCTTCTTTTTTTATTCTGATGTTCTTTACTTTGTTTTAATCTATATGTCCGATTATAGAATAGAAATACATACCAAGAGAGTGATTGAGGCCATTGTTTGATTTTTAGCTCACTTATCCCAAAATAACCTACCTTTCACATCACCCTTGTTAGCCCCCTTGAGCCTTTAAATCCCTTTTTTCTATAAACCACATTACTAGCCTTAAGCAGAAAAACAAAATAAAAATCCCAAGTTGAATCCTTGGTTAGCTTAAGATAGAAATTGTGTATGGTTTAAATGTGAAAAAAAATCTATTGGGAACATGGATGATAAAAACAAAAGATAGAAAAGTTGAAAAGAATAAAATAATTCAAAATAAAGAGTTTTGGGAAGCATGCTCATGTAAAATCAAAATAATTGAATTACCATGTGCATTAAATTTTTAATTTTCAGTATTTAAATAAAGGGGACACAAAAGAGTTCCCCAAATGTGAAATAAAGCAATGCACATGGAATAAAAATAATAAACTTTGAAACATGAGCATGTAACATCAAAAGTGGGAAAATATGGGAAAATAGGTAAAGAAGCTTTGCTTTAGAAAGTATGTATGTTAGGTGAGATCTTAGACTAATTAAGGATTCACTTATTAGCTCACTTAGCCCTATACATATACCCTTACCTTTACCTTGGCCCCATTACAACCTTTACTAAAGACCTCATGATTTTTGGTATGTCTATATTCTATAATTGTTGATTGGTTAGATGAAGAACAAAGTTATAGAAAGTAAGGATAAAAAGAAGAATAAAGTGATTAACCCAATAAACACTGAGTGACTAGAGAGTAAACACAAAATCCAGTGAGGGTTCAATAGCTCATTAACATATATCTCTGCTAAATCATTAATTGTCTTGCAAGTTTATAAAATATTTTTCTTTTCCATCTCAATTGTAAAGGCACTTTATCAATTATCTAAGGTTTAGCTATATATATATATATATATATATATATGACTCCTTGAGAATGTGAATTAGTTCAACTACATGCAAGCTTTATATACAAGTGAATAAAAAATTAGAATTGCATGATGCATCTAGGTAGTTGCATTTAGATTAGATTGCATTGCATGGCATCCCACCACTTCAACCTAACATTACTCTTGGACTTAGCATGAGGACATGCTATTGTTTAAGTGTGGGGAGGTTGATAAACCCATATTTTATGATATATTTTGTGCTTAATCTGAGTGATTTATTCAATCCTTCACCCACTTATTCATATTATTTGCATGGTTTTACTTTCCTTTCCTTATTATATGATGTATGTGAAAAACATGTTTTCTATGCTTTAAAATTAATTATTTTAATTACCTTTATTTCCATTCGATGCCGTGATTTGTGTGTTGAGTAGTGTCAGATCTTCTAAGGCAAGAATGACTTAAAGGATGGAAAGGAAACATACAAAAATGGAAGGAAAGCATAAAACGGAGTTTTTGAAGAAACTGGCATCCACGCGATCGCATGGGCGACGCGACTGCATGCCAAGCGCGAAGAAGCAGCGACGCGGCCGTATGACTGACGCGACCACGCGCCTTAAGCAGAACACATATGACGCGGTCGCATGACTGACGCGACCGCGTGACAAGGAAAACTTCGAATGACGCGACCGCGTGACCCACGCGGACGCGTGACAGAGGCCACGCACCAGAAATTGCAGAAAATGCTCCCAGCGAATTCTAAAGCTCTTTTTGCCCCAAATTCAAGTCCAGAAAGCATAGACCAGAGGTTATGAAGTGGGGAAATGCATCCATTCTGAGACAACAACTTTAGTTTAGTTTTTCATGATTTAGATTTAGTTTTGAGAGGGAGATTCTCTCCTCTCTCTTAGGATTAGGATTTAGGATTTCTCTTAGTTTTAGGAGTGACTCTCGATCCCAGGTTCAATGTTCTTTTACTTTATATTTATCTCTTACTTTCAGATACTTTAATGCTTATATTAGTTATGTTGCCTATTTGGTTTATGCTACATTCATGTTACAGATTACTCTTTTGAATTAATGTTATTTAAGGTATTTCAGTTTAATATTGCTTTCTCTTATTTACATTATTGTTATTCCCATCTGAAGATATTTTTATTCCAGTAGATTTACTTTTCTTCTTTTTGGTCTTGGTTAAGAAATCAGTAACTCAGGAGTTATCAAACTCAAACATGAATGGTAATTGCTATCTTTGTTAATTGAATTGAACTTCAATAATCCCAATCTTTCCTTAGGAAATAAATAGGATTCGAAGATCAAACCAATTAATCCCTTGACCTTCCTTTATCTTAGTAAAGGTTAACAAAGTGGAATTAAGATTCAATTCTCATCATCATTGATAAGGATAACTAGGATAGGACCTCTAATTTCTCATACCTTGCCAAAAGTATTTACAGTCATTTGTTTATTTTACTTGCCATTTAAATTGCTTGTTCTTCATTTACTTTATTTGCTAATTAAATCATTCCCTCCTCATTCTCAAAACCCCAATTTACAATCTCCATAACTAATAATAAGAACATACTTCCCTGCAATTCCTTGAGAATACGACCCGATGTTTGAATACTTCGGTTATCAATTTATTTAGGAGTTTGTTACTTGTGACAACCAAAACGTTTGTACGAAGGGATTTCTGTTGGTTTAGAAACTATATCTACAACGCGACTGTTTTTATGAAATTCTTTACCACCATAAAATCCCAACGTCAAGGGGCTTGCTGTTGGTTGTTCTGAGGCGCTTGGGATTGCCTTTGGTGAGGTGCTCGGTAAGTCTGGCCTTGGTTCTGCTGTTGGTATGGGGGGTTCTGTTGATACCGGTTCTACTGATTGATGTTGTTGTTCTACCTCTGATTTCCACCTTTGTCTCTGCCTCCTTGGTTGTAGTTGTCCCTCCATCCTTGGTTAGAATTATCTCTCTACCTCTGGTTGGAATTGTCTCTCCAGCCTTGGTTGGATTTATCTTGCCAACCTTGATTGTAGTTCCCACCTTGGTTATAATTACCGCCTTGTTGATAATTCCCTTGATTCGGGCGGTTATAGTAGTTGCTAGTAGCTGCCAAGGTGTTGTCTTCTGGTTGTTGGAGCTGTGGACATTCATCAGTGTAATGGAAATAGCAGGCACATATTCCACACACTCTCTGAGGAACTAACTGTTGACATTGTTGTTGTGGAGGAGGCTGAGGTTGTTGTTGATTTAACTGTAGCTGCTTCAGTATGTTGGTCATCTCTCCCAGGGTCTGTGTGAGAGCAGCAGTCTCACTTCTAGAGAAAATCTCCGCAATAGCCTTGGGATGGTTGTTCCTGTGCCTTGCATTCCGGGTAGACTCAACTAGATCGGCGATCAGTTGCCACACTTCTGTTGCCGTCTTGTACTTAGTCAGAGAGCCATTACTCACAGCATCTAATATAGTCTTGTCTTGAGACTTCATGCCTTGTGTGAAATAGCTAATCAACACCAACTGGTCAATCTTGTGGTGGGGACATGAGTCTAGGAGATTCCTGAAGCGTTCCCAATACTCATAAAGAGTCTTTGATTCGCCTTGGATAATGCAGGAAATTTCTTTCCTCGGTCTATCTGTAACTTCAGGCGGAAAGTATTTGTCCGAAAATTCCCTTCTGATCAGATCCCAATTAGTAGCAACTTCTTCAGGTTGAGGGTAGAACCACTCCCTTGTCTTTCCCTCAAGAGAAAATGGGAAGGCATATAGCCAAATAGTAGTCTCATCTGCACCATGACGCCTAGTAGTTGAGCAGGTTGTCTGAAAATCTCTGAGGTGCTTGATAAGCTCTTGAGCAGGTAATCCATGAAACTTAGGCAGTAGATTGATTAGCGCAGTCTTCAGTTCAAAATCTACAGCCAGATTCGGATGACGCGCTTGATACGGTTGCAGTGTAAAGTCCGGAGCTCCTGCTTCCTGGAGAGTAATCCTTCTGGGCTCCGCCATATTATCTGCGCGTAAATCAACAGAATTAGTAGAAGAGGAGCTTGTTTCTTCCTCAAATGGTGCTTCATATTCGCCCTCATATGAGACTGGTGAATTGGTAGTAACCACTTCACCACCCTCAGAGGCTAACCGACGCCGAGCTCGCCTAATACGTGAAATAGTTCTTGCGATTTTAGGATCAAACGCGGCTAAGCTCGGATCAGGTAGTGAACGCGTCATTCAATGAAAGAAACATACAACTCATGGTAATAAAATAAAATAAAATGCAAATATGTAAAATTAAAAATATTTACACCAACCAATAATTTAGCACACTGTTGCAACTCCCCAGCAACGGTGCCAAAAATTGACGGGCAGAAAATTGCCGATTAAGAATTATTAATAAGAACAGCGTTGCAAGTACAGTTCTTAACCGACGAAAACTCCCCTTATCAATTTAGAAAGAATTGTCACAATTTAAGAACAAATTACTGGGAGTAGAATTCCCAGGTCGTCCCCCAACAAGTTGACAAAAGAGTGCAATTTATTGGTCAGGAATTTTTTGAGAAATTTTAAAGTTGGAGAATAGAAAAATAAATGATCACAAATTAAAGCAATGAAAATTAACGAGAGATTTTGTGTAATTGAAATAAAGAAGCTTTGACCAGGAGAAGATTAATCGGAAGTTCTATCCTTGTTGAATTTTTCCAAGTGTAATAGTAAGAGGTTGTTGTTCTTACTTAGTTAACCTTTACCAAATAAAGAAAAGTCAAGTAATTGAGCCAACTCTAATTCACAAGTCCTAATCCTCTCCTATGGAAGGATTAGCATTAGTGACTAGAGAGTTGGCCAACAACTTCCAATTGCAAATTAACACTTGAGTATTCCAACTCAAGGGTCTCCTATTAATCAATTCCAAAGTCAAGTTAAGAGCCTACTCCATTGACATGGATGCCAATTTCGCAGACATGTAAAGGGAATAGAGAAGAGACATGGTAACTTAAATTAAATTAATAAAAGTTAATTTTGAAATAATAAATTAAGGAAAGATGATACTCAAGCCAATAATGAAATTAAATGTAAAAATAATTCTTGAATTAATAAATTCCAAAATCAAAGATATCCATATGTAATTTTGAACAGGGCAAATGGGTGATAAAAGAGTAAGGAAATAAGGAAACAAACTAGAATAATGGAAACTTCAATGGAGGTAGTAACTCTTCTCAATATCCAAATCAAAAGCATAAAACTAGAAATCTATGAATATGAAGAATCCTAGAGGAAGTAGTATTTTCTCTCTAAGATTCAAACTAGAAACTAAAAACTGTGTAAAAGTGAATGTGTGTTGAGTCTTTGCTTGTCCCCTAGCTCTAGTCTGCGTTTCTGGGCCGAAAACTGGGTCCAAACTCAGCCCAAAATCGTCCCCAGCGTCTTCTGCGATTTCTGCACGTGGCGCACGTCACGCGTACGCGTCAGTCACGCATACGCGTCAGGTACGCATACGCTTCGCTATGAAAATCTCCAAATCACGCGCACGCGTGAGCCATGCGTGTGCGTCGATCCTCGCTGGTCATCTCCTTTATTTCTTGTGTCCCTTCCATTTTTGCAAGCTTCCTCTCCATCCTCTAAGCCATTCCTGCCCTATATAGCCTGAAAACACTTAACGCACAGATCACGACATCGAATGGTAAAAAGAAAAATTAAAAATATACAATTTAAAGGCTTAGGAAGCAAGTTTTCAACCATAGAATAAATTTGGGAAGGATTTGTAAAACCATGCAATTTGTATGAATAAGTGTGTAAAGACTTGATAAAAACCACTCAATTTAGCACAAGATAAACCATAAAATAGTGGTTTATCAATCACATACATACTGAATGATTTACAAATCAAACTAAGAAAGCCGATTGCAATTTTCTGTAACGATCAGTCGGCCCTTCATGTTGCGGCCGATCCAACATTCCATGAGAGGACCAAGTACATTGAGATGGACTGCCATATTATAAGAGACAAATGACAAAAGCAAGTGACCAAGCTACTACCAATTTCGTCTGCAAATCAGACAGCAGAATTCTAATTAAGGCCCTGGCTCCCACCTTGTTTCAGTAATGTCATAGCAAGCTCAGAATGAAAAGTATGGAGAATTCTAGTTTGAGAGGGAAAATTGGATAAGATGAAATAATTTTGTAGTAATTAAGTAATTGTGTAGTTAGTTTAGTTAGAACAAATTAGTTATTGTAATAGAAAAGAGAAAGTTAGTTAGAGTGTGTTAGAGTACATCTTCTATTTATACTTAATATGTAAATAAACTCTGTAGAAGAGGATTCACTAGAAAATGAAATATATTAACTAAAAGCATCTTTCTTTATATATGGTTCTTCACAACAGTATTTTTTATGAAGTTCTTTTTTTCTAATTCTTTGCAACTTACTAAATTGAACATTTTTTGTTTTTGTTTTTTAACTATCAGAATTTTATTTAAGAGTTTATTGTTGATTAATAAATTATTATATGTACAAACACAAAATGCAAATAGTCGACACTTTTTTTAATAAATTAAAGGGTGAAAAAAAAAAAAAAAAAAAGAGGCTAGGGATCATATATGCATGCACGGTTATGGTATATATGTGTGGGATGATTCAGTGTACACTACTAATATAACACGTGCATAATGTTCCACTTACCAATTCAAAACAAAGTGAAGGATTGCTCCTTAATTGATAAAAATCTTTTTAGCTAGTTCAATATCAAACGGGTTAAAAATTAAAATATTATTTAATCTATTTATAAAGCACAATCATTAAATTAAGTTAAAGCATGTTGGACGACCAATCTATTGATTATTGAAGGCGACTTTTTTTTGGTAATACTTTGAAGGTGATTTTTGATAGATTGTTAGCCTATTGCTCTTAGTCCACCTAGCTAGCCTGGCCCACTGAAAAGAAAGGCCACTCTTGATTAGGCTTTATTTGCTAGAGAGGTCTATAAAAAAAGGAAAAAAGAAAAAAGAAAATATAGAAGGGCTTGACTAATGACTAGTAGTGCATTGATTTCACACAATGTTGGTAGTAGCTTTATTCATAGGATAGAGAGATGCATGTTGGTGTCACTTGTTACATATTTATTGCATGCATGTTTGTAGTAGTTTAATTTGGTGCTGATTTAGACCATGCATGCACGGCACTTAGTAAAACGCAAGGATGCGAGAACCAAACCGGGCAACGAACTAATGGAGTCAATGGTTCAATCATTCAATAGTCTAAATGTCTTAATCGGTTTAATTAATATAAAATTAATTTTTAAAAATTTAATATATAATTTTAATATTCAATTTTAATTAAATAAATAAAATTTAAATTTTATAATTTTACATAATAATTTGTCTATATTTATTATTAAAAAATTTACAAATAAATTCAAATATCAAAATTTATGATTAAAAAAAAATCAAAGCGCATATAAAATGATAAACATATAATGTTCTATCGCAAAAAAATAAATAAATAAATAAATTCTAACTAAATAAAAGATACTATTCATCACAATCATAATTATTAGTAAGTGTTGTAAATTACATACAACTAACATCAACAAAAATTATATTTTAATCAGATTTTGAATATACCTTAACTACATCAAAAAATTTATAGAATAATAATTAGTAACGTACTAACGTCAATTGACATGCAACTGACTTTTTTAATAATAATAATAATAATAATAATAATAATAATAATAATAATAATAATAATTAACTAACTCGCAAATTTAAAGTTATTATATTGAGTTAAGAGACAGAGAAATTCTGTTTTTTTTTTCTTTAATTTAAAACGACTTTATTTTAGGAAGTTTAATATCAAACCATAAATTCTCAAAAAATCATACCGAACCACACGGTTTATCAATTAACTATTAGTTCGATCGATTTTTTGTCAGCCAATTTTTCATATCAATTGAACTTATCAAAAGATTGGGTTTCGATTAACTCGATTGAAATGGCCAATCCAATTTGGTTTTAAAACCATCGTAAAACGATACAAGGATAACAATGTATATTCCACCATGAAAAGCCACTAAATTCTCATAGTGGTTCATGAGATTCGCGACTTTCATCATTTTAGTTCCTTAGATTCAAAATTCACTATACTGGTCCTTGAGATTCAGCTTTAGGCATCATATTGGTCCCTAAATCCTTTCCAGCATTGAATCAACCATAGTTATCATAACCGAACCGGTAATCGAACCGATTAAGTTACTGGGCCACTAGATTCACTAGTCGAACTGGTTAACTCGATATAATTAGATAATTATATAAAATTTAATTATTTTTTATTATAAATACTTTTATTTTATTTTTATAAAAATAATTATCATTTTCAAATTTTAATACTTTATTAATTAGTTTATATTTATTTTAATTATGTTATTATAGGTAAAAACTCACAAATAGTTATTTTCATGTGAAGTTGATATTTAAGAACCGTTAGATGATTTGACAAGTTTAACTAAATATCATCTAACGATTTTCAACTATCAACTTCATACGAAAACAACTACATGTGAGTCTTTACCTATTATTATATAATTTATTTAAAAAATAATATTAATAGATATCATATAATCATAAAAAAAAAGAAATTGTGATTAATAACATTTTTTTATCTTTTTAATTTGTATATATTTAATAAAATTTATAGTTAAATAAAATATAATTAATTTAAAAATAAATAATTTTATAATTAAAATAAATTGAATATAAATAAAATAAAAGATTGTTATATATAATATAATTTATACATAGATTAGGAAGAAGCACTGCAGTTAGGTGGTACAATTATCCTTGTTGCATTCTAGAGTGAAAAGGTTCGAAACGAAATGATGTTGTTTAATCATGTGTCTAGCACAACAAGTTATAACTAATTCAGCATTTAGTTTATTGATTTAGTACTAAAAAAAGTTCAAAAATCAACATTATAATTAGTATAATTACGGTTTCTATTATTATCTAAAAAAATCATAATAAAAAATATTTTTAAAAAAATTAATTTTGCTCAAACAGACTAAAATATAATAAAATAGAATATTTTAAATATTAAAAACTAAAATAGTATTTTATCTGTGAATTAAATGTCAATTTTATTGTTCAACTTAAAAAAAATATTTACTCATATTCAGCTGAGTAAATGTCTTTTCTAAGTTGAACAACAAAGTTAATACTTAATTCGTATGAGTTCTTAACTGTTACGGACTCGATCTTTGGGTTCTTACTATCGATTCGATCACCCGGTTCCTCATGTGCCTTCTATAACCCGGCCCATTCATAACGATCCTAAATCCTAACAAACTCTCTAGAATCTTGGATAGTTGGACCTACGCATCCCAAGATAAGATAAGCTACGTCATCTATAAAAGGAAAGCTCAGCGGCTCTCTTAGGTATGATTCAATTCCGCCTAAACACTTAAACCCAACCTCATTAACTCTCTGACTTGGGCGTCAGAATGTCTTTGCAGATACCACCCCTGCCGCTCTTGAATTCAACCGCGCCACTGCCGAGACCGACGAGTTCCCGATCTGATTCATCAACTCGTGCAAGTAACTCCTGTACATTGGCGCCGTCTGTGAGAAACTCGAGATCTCAGCAGCATGGCGGGCATCTAGGAGGAGCAGCCCCTCCTGAACCCAGATCCCAACCCCCATCAATAGCCCGACCAACTTGAGCCTCAAAACCACGATGACCCCCTAGGCAACGGGAGGGTAGCCAGCGTGGTCCACAACCATACGACGCGCAGTCATCCGAGACAGTAGTCAAGAGAAGAAGATCATTGTTCTAACAAAAGCAGGTCATTCGGCGGCCTAGGAGAAGATACGAATCGCATAATCCAGGATCTTCACCACCGAGTTCAAACCCTAGAAGTTAAGATCACAATAATCAAACGCTACCAACTAGAGCAGACGGGCAAAGAGATCTCTCGAACTGCCTCCAAAAGGGAGCATAGAACGAGAACCCTGGATTAACATCATGAGAGGTGTAGGAATTGTAATCGATCCCGAGATTCCAACCGAGAAGACCATAGAGAAAGACACCAAAGAGATTCCAAGCGAAGGCGACACGAATGCCTAGTAATGGGAGCAACCCTATTCACCGAGAAGGTCCTGAGAGTAAGGTTACCAAAAGGGTTTGATAAGACAACCGACATGAAGTACGACAACACCAAAGACTCCCCAAGAACACATAACGATCTTTGAGGCCAGGATGAACCTGGAAGGGGTGGTCAATGCTGTCCGATGCCGGGCCTTTCAGGTAACCATAGCTGGCCCGGCTATCAAGTGGTTTAACACGCTCCCGAATGGCTCAATCTCATCCTTCGATGACATCTCTCGAATTCACCACATGTATAGCCAAAGCAAAGCACCCAATTAACCTGCTAGGCGTTACACAATGCCCGGACGAGTCCACTAGGAAATACCTAAACAGATTAAATGATGAGTGCCTAACCATTGACGGTTTAACAAACTTGACGGTTAGCCTATGCTTGACCAATAGTTTGATGAATGAAGACTTCCGGAAGCACCTTACGATGAAGCCCATCTGGTTTATGCACGAAATCTAAAGCATGACACAGGAGTATATAAATGACAAGAAGTAAACCAAGTCGTGACCGCCAATAAATGACACTAGGGCAACATGGCACCGTAAATCAAACCCCTCCTAAAGAACCCAACAAAGAACAATTCAAACCCCCACCCACAACTGACCGCCACATGTTAGAAAATTTGCAAACTACACCCCCTACCTGCCCCGCTCACAGAAGTTTTCCAGCAGATTGCGGAGAGGGGTATCTTTCCGAAAGCCAAGCAACTAAATGAACACACATGAGGCAATAAAAGCCTGTACTGCGACTAGCACAGAGGATATATGCATAGAACTGATAAACTCCAATTTTTAGGTTTATATTGTGCTTAATTTAGGCGATTTTATCAACTTTTCTTACATTTATTCAATAAAATAGCATAGTTTTGTAATTCTCCATTAATTTGTGCTTAAGTGTAAAAACATACTTTTTAGACCTTAAAATAGCTAAATTTAATTCACTTTAATTCCATTCGATGCCTTGATATGTTTGTTAAGTAATTTCAGATTTAGAAGGCAAAGATTGGATTGAAGGAATGAAGGAAAAGCATGCAAAGTGGGAGAACTCATGAAGAAATGAAGGAACTGCAAAGCTGTCAATCCTGACCTCTTCGTACTAAAACGATCATAACTTGAGCTACAGAGGTCCAAATGAGGCGGTTCCAGTTGCTTGGAAAGCTAACATCCGGGGCTTCAAAATGATATAAAATTTGCTATAGTTGCCTTGCAGTTAGGCGACGCGCACGCGTCCCCCACGCGCACGCGTCGCAGGTTCAGCGTGGGCCATCTTGAGCAACTCGTGGCCAGCGATTTCTGAAGTATTTTAGGCCCAATTCAACTCATTTCTGATGCTATTGAATCCAAGGATTGATGGGGGAATGAAACAAGTAGTCATAGTTTAGTTTTCATCATGTTTTAGGATAGAGTTCTAGAGAGCTCTAGATTCAGGGTTCTTATTTCCATTTTCTCTTTGATCTAGATTCTAATCTTGTTTCATTTTAGTTTTCCTTTACTTTTATTTGTTCTAGCATTTTAGTTTATTTACTTCTCTTGTTAATTTCTTATTTTGCTCTCTTTTTTGTTGATGAACCATTGTTGGATCTTGATTTCTTCTAATGCAATTTTATGTTTCCATGTCTTCTTTTATATCTATCTTCATTGCTATTGTTGATTTCTTGCTTATGTTAGTTATGGGTTTTGTTAATTCTTGCATTTTGTGATGTTTACTTTCATTGCATTCTAGGTGTTTGATGAAATGCTTCTACTAGTTATTGAGTAGTTTTCTTGACTCTTGGCCTGGGCTAAGGGAATTGAGTGACATTGAGTCATTGAGTCTCATTGAATTGGTGATTTGAGAACCCTATGTGGTCAATTTGATGTCCATTGATACTAACCTACTATTAAGCTAATTAATAGCTAGGTTGGGACTTATGGTTGATGTTGATTAAGCCTATTTGACGTACTTAATGCTTTGAGGTAGACATTATACTTACTTCAAGCATAGGAGTAGACTTAATGGGTTGGTCCCTCATAATTATCAATGTATAGTTTATAGATAAGGATGGTGATCTCAATTACCTATGTCTAGCCAAGAGTTCTTTTCCTTTCTTTATTAGTTAATTGCCATTTACTTTCTTGCTTTTATACTTCTCTTGCCAATTTCCAAATCAAACCCCCTTGCATCTCCATAGCCAATAATTAAACACTTCATTGCAATTCCTTGTGAGACGACATGAGGTTTAAATACTTCGGTTAATTTTTATTGGGGTTTGTACTTGTGACAACCAAATTTTTGATGTGAGAATTGTTTGTTGGTTTGGAGTTATGCTTACAACGAAGTTCTTATTTCTATAAGAGAAATTCTAGACCGACACGACAATTTCTCATCATCAAGAACCCAGGACTATGTCAACCTCAAAGACGCCCTCGAATAGACTATTCGAGATAGAAAACTCCCCGAGCTTGCCAAAATCATCAAGGAACCCCGATGGGTTAAGAGAGAAAAATTACTAGAACAAGAAGGGCAAAACCTTAGGGAGATAAAAACCGTGTCTCGAGACATCGGGGATGAGGTCTTGACCATAGTGGTTAACGTTATCATGGGAAAAATGTGCAAGAAAAAATCCAAATTCACACTAAAAAAGACCTTAGAGTACTAGTGATCGCCCCGGGAAAGTCTCTGACCCACCGACCATAATCTTTCACCCGGAAGACTGCCAAAATGGGACGCCAGACAAAGACTCTCCATTCGTCATATCGGCAAAAGTGGGAACAGGGATGGTGAAGCACATCCTGATATTACCGTAGTTGGCTCTAACATCCTCTTCAGAGGAGCATTTGACAAGTAGGACTCCGAAATGAAAACCTACAGAACCACCTCAACGGGGTAACTAACCTCAGAGATAACTTTATCAAACTAGAAGGTTCAATAATAATCCCAATCACCATATGAACCGAAAATAAAAGGAAAACGATTTTTTCCAAATTCGTGGTGCTCAAGGACTCCACGACATATAATATCATACACGGGAGAAAGACCATTAATGATGTCTCAGCGGTCATATTTATGAAATTCTTGGTTATGAAGTTTTGGGCCAACAATGGAATGATCTGAACCATTCATGGTGACAGGATGGTAGCAATGGAATACAGCAACACCATCCTGGAGCTTCGAAAAAGATCTCGTGATGCGGCTGAAATTTTCCTTGCTGACCTGGACTCCCGGCAGGATGACCAGCCAATATTGGAGTCGGAAGGGGACATGGAGAAACTCCAAATCGGACAAACAGAAGGAATTCACCTTTGTCAATAGGAACCTCCCCTTTGTCTTAAAAGGACAAGTCATCAAGCTACTAAAGGAAAATAGAGATATGTTCGCCTTCACGCCTGCCGACATGCTAGGAATATAGCCAAGCCTAATGTCACATCGACTGGCCGTCGACTCGAAGGTCAGACCAGTTAGCCAAAGAAAATGGCAAACAGAAAATGGCGAATGCGTTCGATTACACGGGCCTACACAAAGCATGTCCAAAAGACGTCTTTCTGCTGCCAAACATTGACAGACTAGACGTCACCTCCAGACACTGGTACCTCATCTTCATGGATACATATTCCGGGTACAATCAAATACCCATGCACAAACCTAACGAGGAGAAAATGGCCTTTATCATCCTCGAAGGAACATACTGTTACACATTCATGCCCTTCGAACTGAAGAACGTGGGAGTCACATACCAAAAACTCGTCACTAAAATCTTCAAAGATCTCATAGGGTCAAAGTTGGAGGTATACATTGACGATATGCTTGTGAAGACGAAATCGGATAACTCACTAATCTCCGACCTCACGAGCATATTCGCAATGCTAAGGAAACACCGGATGCGGCGTAACCCAGCTAAATGTACATTCGGAATGGAGGCTGGAAAATTCCTGGGCTTTATGATCACATAAAGAAGCGTGGAAGCTAACCTAGAAAAATGTTATGACATCCTCGAAATGACCAGCCCGGCAAACCTCAAGGACGTCCAAAGGCTGACCAGCCGCCTGGCCGCGTTGTCACGCTTTCTTGGGGCATCAGCACATAAGGTACTCCCCCTCTTTAAACTCATGAAGAAGAGAATAGACTTCTAATGGGGACCTGAGTGCAAGGAAGCCTTCCAACACTTCAAAAATGTGTTGGCAGCCCCACCCGTCCTCTCCAAAACCAAGCCAGGGGAAACGTTGTATCTCTATCTTGCCATAACCGAGGAGGCACTAGCTGCAGCACTAGTCTGGGAGAACGAGAGCAAGGCTTAATTATCTTTGTACTTCATAAGCAAGGTTTTTCAAAATACAGAGATGCGATACTCCCAACTTGAAAATCTAGCATATGCACTACTAACGGCGTCCCGATGGCTTCGGCAGTATTTTCAAAGCCACCTGATCACAGTCTGAATGAACCAAGCAATTTGGCAGATACTCCAGAAGCCAGACCTAGCCGGGTAAATACTGTCGAGCTCTCCTAATATAAGTCTGTTTCAAGCCCAGAAGCACAATTAAGGCCTAAGTAATGGCAGACATCCATGCCGAAAAGATCCCAGAAAATAAGATACTAGAGACCTGGAAACTCCACATCGATAGATCTTCAAACAATAACTCTGGCGGAGCGGGAGTCATCTTGGAAAGTCAAAACCAATAACAATCGAGCAATCAATCCGTTATGAGTTCCCGTTATCTAACAACCAAGCTGAATATGAAACACTCCTCGCCGGGCTAGCACTAGCAAAGGAGGTCAGGGTGAAAAACTTAGAGGTAAGCTGTGACTCCCAAGAAGCTCTCAAGTCAAGGGAGAGTAGGAAACACGAAATTTCTTGCTATAGAAATACCTCTCCAAAATAAAGGAATTTACCACCAAATTCACTTCGGTGACAATTCAACACATACTAAGAGAAAGGAATGCTAGGGAAAACCTGCTTTCTAAGTTGACAAGCACTAAGCTGCACTTTGGGAACCGCTCCCTAATTCAGGAGGTCACCAGGATATCTGCCGTCCTTCTAGAGTGCCCAACAAACTTGTCAATTTCCAAAGAACCCTCGTGGACCACCCCCATCACAACCTATCTGGAAGGCGGCGATTTGCCGACAAACCACAAAGAGACAAAACACGTAAAACAGGAGGCCGCTAAGTACACCATGATAGCAGGTTAACTGTACAAATGAGGATGCTCCCAACCCCTCCTAAAATGAATGGAGCCCCACCAAATGGACTACATCCTTCACGAAATTCACGAAGGATGTTGTGGCCACTACGTCGGAGGAAAAATCTTGGCACAAAAGGTCAAAAGACGCACTCCAATTGGTAAAAAGCTGCAAGTAGTGCCAAATGCATGCCGATTTCCACCAAGCAGCCCCCTAGCAACTCAGCACCATATCGGCTGAGCGCCCATTCGGGACCTGGGGAATCGACCTCATAGGTCCCTTTCCCACGGCACTAGGACAGCTAAGGTTCCTAATCATATCCATTGACTACTACACCAAATGGATTGAAGAGGAAGCAATTCCAGTGCCGAAGATTCTTCTGGAAGTAAGTCATAACCTGATTTGGTATCCTGGAGGTCGTGATCCCAGAAAACGAAACTTAGTTGACAAGCACTTTCATGGGTTCCTAGAAGACGTCAGCATCTCGCAAAGGTTCAGCTTGGTAGAACACCCCAAAACCAACAGCCAAGTTGAGGTGGCTAACAAGGTCATTCTGAAAGGACTAAAAAAAAGGCTGGACAAGGCCAAAGGACTTTGGGCAGATGAACTAGGCTTCGTGCTCTAGTCTTATCGAACTTCCTTGCAAAGTTCAACCAAAGAGACCCCCTTCAGGCTAACCTACGGAGAACTAAGCCCTTGAAGGACCGTGGGAGGACTCGACGAAGAAGCCGAAAGAGACCTAGTCGATGAGGTCCGAAGCATAGTCCACTTACGAAAACTCGCCCTAAAACAAAGATTAAACCTAAGGTACAATCGGGGCATGATAAAGCGCGAATTCAAATAAGAAGATTTGGTCTTACAGCGCAATGATATTGACCCTCCCACAAGCATCACTAACTAATTAAAAATACAAAACGCCTATCACTTTTTTTTTTAAACAAAGAGCTCAACACTCTAGTGGGGCATAAAAGACAGAAAAAGAAACATAAAGACAAACAACTCCTATGTCATCTCCGGCATAGCCATCAACAACATGAGTTATTTACAACACCACTCTGTAGCACATGAAAATGATTGATCCACGCAGTCTCTAATTCCTGTTGTCTTATTGTTAAAGATGACATCATTTCTGCGTAACCAAATAGTCCATATATAGGGGTGGCAAGTGGGGAAGCCCGCCCCGTCCCGCCTAGTGAGGCGGTCCCAAAATCCCAGCCCGCCCTGCCTAACGGCGGGTTGGCGGGCCGGCGGGCTAAGCCCGCCAAATATCTTCTTTTTTTTTTTTACTTTTAACTATTAAATAATATATATAAAAGCATAAAAAAATCTCTTCTATTTTTTACTTTTAACTATTATAATTTCTAAAAGTATAAATAAATTATAATTTTTATATTCACAAACATTAAAATTTTTGTAATTATAAATATCTAATAAATATAATTATAAACCAAGTTTTTATCTA
The DNA here is from genome assembly GCF_059453495.1 of Arachis ipaensis. Classification (NCBI taxonomy): domain Eukaryota; kingdom Viridiplantae; phylum Streptophyta; class Magnoliopsida; order Fabales; family Fabaceae; genus Arachis; species Arachis ipaensis. The sequence goes on along the minus strand of NC_142435.1, from coordinate 121,074,169 downwards.
AAACATAATTATAAATATTGTTCCCAAAGCAAAATAAACATAATCCAAAACACTCAATTTTCATTTTCATTCTCTTGTAAGTTGGGTTGGGAAAAGTTGGGTTTTAGCAAAAGAATTGTAAAACTATCCCTTGATAAAAAAATACTAAGCCCGGCGGGGAAGCCCGCCCCACCCCGCCAAAGCCCGCGGTTTAAGCGGTGCGGGTTAGGCGGACTTTTGCTATTTGGCGGTCCTAATTTTTCAATCCAACCCGCCTTTTTTGGCGGGTTACGCGGGCCGGCCCGGCCCGGCGGGTTTAGGCCTGTTTGCCACCCCTATCCATATAACTGAGGAGAACTCCACTAGCCAACGCTTGCGCATCTCTTGTCTCATTGGTACAGATTTCTAACTCTCAAAGTGCTCTTTCAGAGATCCGGTTACTATCCACTCCTGTCCAAACGCCAAGATCCAAGCACACCATACTTGCCAAGAGTACTCACAAGTAATAAAAAGATGTTGTATATTCTCAACCTCTTTCTTACACAACACACACAAAATATCACTCTGTTGTAGGATTTCCCAATCTATGCAGCCGGTCCTTTGTATTGACCCGGCCTACCAACACAAACAAAGTGAACAACTCCACTCGCGGCGGAGGAACTAGACCTTTCCAAATCTCCTTTGTGAACCTGTAGCTCAAGAGCTCCTCATCCAATGTCTCTTCCTGCAATACCTGCACAAATGAGTTAGTAGAATAAATGCCGTCTTTGTCAAATTTTCACACCACTCTATCTTGCACATCTGCTATCAACCTAACAGATTGTAAAACATGAAGCAGCTGGTTTAATGTATCTGTCTCCCATTGTCGTAGTTCCTTTCTCCATTGGAAATGCCACACCCGCTCTATCCCATCCCAGAACCTACAGTCCCCAATTACTGATCCCTATTGGTTTGAAATCAAGAAGAGTCTCTGAAAGGCATCTTTCAACTTTCCCACTTGGAGCCATGTATCTTCCCAAAATCTAGTGGATCTGCCATCTCCTACTTCCATAGCAAGGCCATCAATCATCTTCTGTCTGACACCTTACTCCTTTATTTACAGTTGGCATATATCTCTCCATGGGCCACCCCTCTTCGGTAATGTTTGGGTTGACAGCAAGTGATTTGGGTTCAGGCTATTGCAAGAGCATATAATCCTCTTCCATAGGGGGCAGTCCTCTTTAGAAAACCTCCACCACCATTTAAACAGTAATGCCGTATTTCGGACAACAGCATCACCCACCCCCAGCCCTCCTAGCTTCTTTGGTGCCTGGACCATTTCCCACTTCACTAGGGCCATACTAGGTCGACCATCGACCATCATCACTTTTTAAAATACGAGACATTTAAGTTCTTCCGCTTAAAATATATGAAGACAAATTGATTTTTTTAAAAAAATTAAATATCTTACAATTTAAAAAATAAAAAAAATATTTTTTTAATTAGTCAAAGACTTATTTATTATTTACTCATATATATATATATATATATATATATATATATATATATTCCAATTCTATTGAACACCACCAGGTATATTCAAGCGACAATCCTATGGGACACTTTGATTAGAATGAGGAGATAGGAAGACATTTAAATTGGTCACTTTAATTTGTTAGGTTGGCGGTAATAAAATGACAAATAGAACCTAAATCCTTTTCTCTATAGAATAAAAAGCACATATAATTAAGGGGAAGGCAATTTATGTCTTAAATTGACAAGGTGGTTGAAGGTTATTGTCCACACATTGAAAGATACATTCATACTAGCTGTCAAACAAAAATCCACTAATATATACCTAGTTACCTAGCATGATATATTAATTATATTATATTATGTATATATGTTTCTTCTTTACTCGTTGTGGCATGCATGTCCCTAGCCAGTGATGCTGATGCTAATGCTGATGCTGATGCTGATAAGGATGATCATCAATGCCGCTATAGCTACCACCTCTGAAAAATATTTTATTTTAAAGAGAATTTAAATGAGTTGCAATATTTATTTTATATATTTCTCTTATACTTTTTATCACGCAATATCATATAATCAATAAAATTTATTATTTAATTTGTAGTCAATACTTAACTAAATTTTAAATTTTAAATTTTAATTATTAATTAGTTAAATATTAGTTAATATCAATAAAAAGTGTTCGTCTATAATTTTTTTATATAATATAAAAAACAAACTTTTTATTTTCTTTCACTATTTCTATACATCAATTATTTTTAATACAAAAAAAATATATACAAAAGAAGTATACAAAAATGTAGTGCATATAATTTTTTTAAATATGTTAAAATATATTTTATCATAGTTAAATTTTGATAATTCTTATATTAACAAGAGATTTTTTATTTAACTTAAAGAGTAGTTGATATTTTTATCTCCAACAGTTTAATCTTGAATCTCTCTATATATGATTATATATGATTCTGACTCTTAATGGGTTGTTTATATTCTCTTACTGGATTATTCTCTGTTTTTTTTATGAAAATTATTATTCCAATTATATTGGTAATTGCTTCTTTCACGAAGTTCGTTGGACCAAGTATTTCGGTTAATTCTCCACTTTGTTGAGTTATCGTGTTTGCGTATCGGACACATTTTGGATATGACACTCACCGACACTCGTCTGATACGTGTGTTTGCTATGTTTAACCGTATCTTAATAAAAAATAAAAAATTCTTTTTTAGACACACCTAAATACCATCACGTGTCAGCGTATCCAATCTTATTCTTAACATATATTCTTAAAATAAATTTAGATATAATATATATTATTATTTATTAAAACAAAAAATATTTTAAATACTTGATATAATTAAAACAAGATATTAAAAATAATTAAAAAATTTAATTTATATTTTAATATCAATAAAATATTAAAATATCATTATGATTTATTTAAAAAATATTTTATATTTTATATATATGTGTGTCTCCGTATCATATAAAATTTTAAAATTTGTGTGTCAGTGTATCTCGTGTTGTATCGTATCCCGTATTCGTGCATTATAGATTGTACATAAATAGTATCTTTTGAGATGAAAATATCATAAAGGAGTGCAAAGACTCTAACTAATGTCTGATTCGTCATTTTTTGTGAGAAAATGTCCTTTATGATATTTGATTATTTGTCTAAAAAAAAAAAAAAAAGCGGTTCTTCATATTTTAAAAATTTTGTTATTAATCTAATCGATTCTTGTTGTTAGTCTAAAAAGTCTTTGATACATCAGCAGGTTATTGTTTATATAGGCTACCTAGATTATTTGAATGGTTAGAGATTAATTAAAAATTTTTGAATTATAAATAACTGTTTTATTTGTAAATGGTCTATTATAAAATTATTTTTTCTAAAAATTTAAACGGAGATAATGAAACACAAATGATTGGATTTGCTTGAAGCTTTTTGTATAGATTTTTTTTTTCATTTGTCTCATATTATTATTTTTTTTTTTGAGGATAAAAAATAATTAAATTCTAAATATTTTTTTGTCATAAAAATTTTGATACTATATTATAAATTAATTCTTTTAACAATTTAATTTAAACTGATAAGAGAAGACAACATAAATTACTATATTTAATTTTTAATATAATTATACTGAAAATCATTTATTTATTTTATAGATAAAACATTTTTTATTGGAACAATTAAGTATGCTTTATGTGTTATTTAGAACAATCCAGTTAGATAATTAATAAGAATTTAGTCAACAACAAATTAACAAATATTTTTGAACGGTACTTTATACTAATTAGTATTATTAATTAATAATTATTTAAATTTTATTTTTTAAAAATATAAAATTAATAATTATTAATTATAATTATTTAAATTTAATTGGTTAAAAATTATTTAATTATACTTTTCCTATTTGAAATGATCCGGAAATTCTTCACATTTTCGTTAGTATTTCTTTTTTAAAAGTTTTAGATTTTGCAATTTTTTTCCCTCTTATCAAAATTAATATGTTGATTGTAATTTAATTTTTTTAATCCAAGTTGTCATAATTTTTAGAAATTTGTTCATTTCAATGAATATCTATTTTTGATAAATAAAATAAAATAAAATAATTTTATAATTTAGAAATGACACATACGCCTACTATTAATTATATAATTAATGACAAAAGTTATCACAAACACAGTTAACAGTTAAAAAATAAAAGTGTTTATTTTAGTACTATAATAAATTTATATGTATCGATCCGATAAAAATTTGGACAAATTAAAATACTATACATAGATTATATCTTTCACGTAAGTAATTAATTTTTTTTTTGTTTTAAATATATATCATATCAATACTTTTACGAAATCACCTTTGTACTTTAATAAAAATAAAAATATTTTTTATTTAATTTTATAAAAAAAAACTTAAATATCCCTTTTTTTTATATTGGACAAAAACTACCCTAACCCTTTTAATTTAATCAAAATTCAATTAGCTTTAGTTTTATAATTTTAAATTTGAATCAATTTAAAAATCAAAACCAAAATAATTTGATTATTCATATACACTAAAAGATTATTTTATTTCTCATGATCCTAATCTAATCTCTCCTACAGTCACCAAAAAAAAAAAAATCTAATCTCTCCTACCCCCATTCATACCAAAAAGAAGAACACATCTTGTATACCAGTCTACCAATAAAGTACAACATCACCCCTAATCCCCTACCCAGACAGCAGCCTATCCTCACTATCTCCCGTCCTTGTAGCCGCGTTCTCTCTCCGTCGTTCTTCACGCAGTAGCAACAAGCACCAGAAGCCACCTTGTCGTTCTCCGTCGTTCTTCCCTCCGTCTGGACAAAGAAGAAGAACCTAGTTCTTCCACGTCGTTTTCTCAAATAGCTCAATTGTAGTTGAATTTTGCCTTGTGAATAAGGGTGGATTTGTCATTGGTTTCAATTCTGAGTAGGGATTCGACGTCGCAACAGGTTGAGGTGGAGGAGGAGATCGAGGAGTCGGAGGAGGTTGAGCCGCTGCCAGCTGTCGTGCCTTTCTCCCACCTCTTCGCCTGCGCCGATCGTTTTGACTGGTTTGTTATGATCCTCGGCTCTGTCGCCGCTGCAGCTCACAGTACTGCTCTCTCGTCGTTTACTTGCACTTCTTTGCCAACATCATCTAGGTTCCTCAGAAAAAGACTTTTTCTCTATTAATTTATCAAATAATTTCTCTTTTTTTTCTATAACCTCTGCAAAATATTGAATTGCAAAATAATTTCTCATTTCCTCATTATACTTGAAATATATCCATTTTGGTAATTCACTAATTTAGCTGGTTTGCTGGTAATACTCCAAATTGTTCTATTTGAAAATTGCGGTCAAGTCTGGATAATTTTTTTAAGTACATTTTGACTTTGATTAGGATTTATTTAGGTCAAAATCATCTCCACGTTATTGATACACTACAAGAAAAAGTAATATTTGTAACAAAAAAAATTGTTCCAAAAAATCAAAATTTTGAAACAAAAGAATTTTGTAACAAAAAAAAGGACTGTTGTAGTATGTCCCGTTACAAAAAATTTTTGTAACAAAAAATGGAACTATTACAATTCAAAATAATATTTTGTAACAAATTTTTCTGATACAAAAGTGATAACAAATTTTGATCTTCAAAATATTTTTGGTGACAATATATTTTTTTCTATCATAAAATTTTGTTACAAAATGTAACTTGATTTTGTAATATTTTTTTCTTTAGTTACAAACACTATTTATTTTGTAATAATTTTTTTAATACAACTTACACATAATTTACCAAATTATATTATTTTTTAATTAATTAATATATTAACTAATTTACTTAACAAGTCAACATTATAATAACATAGATAGTTCAAATATCTTTCATTTAACTAAGATTATTTTATAAATCTTCAACATATAAACTTTAAAGTACAAACTAACAAGATACATTGAAGAATTCTAATGAACTAGATAGATACATAGGACAAGAAAAATAAGGAATTATAAATCTCCAAAATGTAAACTACAAATTACAAACTCCATCATATTCATAGAGCTCCTTTCTCACGGAGAAGCTTCTAATAAGTACCACATACCTAAAAAGACCACCATCCAAAAAATACTAGCTTAAGAAACAAGATTTGTTTTTTCTTTAAAAATGCACAGGAAAAATAAAAAACTATACTCGTATTATTCAACATTGAATACGAACTCTAAAATTCTTACCATGTCCTTTCCCAACTCTTTTTCAGTTGAGTAACATACTCAGTAATTCTTTTGATGGCTTCCACATATCGATGTAACAATTGAAGAGTAGACTTTAGATCTTGATAAAGCAATTTATTAAAAAAAATCTGCATAATATCACACTATTAACTTAAATAATCATAATAATTATGATCATTTATACTAACTATTTTCAGATTATGATAGAATATTTTTGCAAGAATCACTTGTCACTGTTTAACATAAGAAAACTATCTGTGAATTATGAAAATAATGGGATCTAACCCCATGGCTTCTAGTAACTTATTTTGTCTAGCATTAGAATGACAACATGCTTTATATTACCACTTAATAAATCATTCCAAAGTCAGTTGCATGATAAATTAATAATTAGGAATACTTTTCTGCATATGAGTGTATATATAGAGTACTAAACATAAACTGATACACCTCTTCCATTAGTTCCATGACTAGATGGCCCTTGGCTAGAATGAGTACTTGCAATATCTTGCTCTTCACCATTTGTCTGAGATAAAATATTCTGCCAAACAAGTGATAAACAAGAAGATTATGTATAGTCACAAAAAGAAAGTAACAATTAACAAAATAATAAATTAAAAAATTCATAACAGGGAAAAGTAATATTTTTAGCCCTTGATAAACTCATACCTAAGCAGTAGTTCAAATGGGAACAAGCACCAAATATTGATTGCTTAGTGTACACATTAAAGTCCAAAATCAGATAAAACCCCATTATCTAAATCATTCAACGAAGTAGCATTTGTCAAGTCTTCGTAAAGAACCTTAGAAACCATTTCAAGATATCTATGTTAAAATAAAGATAAGGTATTTACAAACTATGATTATACTAGTGAATAGTTAAACTATGATCAGTGTAGTTGTGAATATACAAGATGACTAACTCTCAGGCTAATAGGCAACTATATATAGGAGAGTTAGACACAAAAATGATAAGCAATGCTCAAAGCCAGAGAGAGAACTAATGTAACACCCTACCACACAGAGCCTTATGCTTAAGTCATAAGACAGAGGTGGCGAGGTATTACGACCTCTAGAAATAAAATTTAGTAAATATAGTATTGTGAAAAATGTTTATAACTAGGAGCCTTTGAAGAAAAGGGATAAAACAAAATCGTTAAACTGAAAAGCACAACACTCCGATTGATATCGTAACGAAACAGATAAAAGATAGACTAACGCAAATCCATAACAAGAGAGTGCCAAAGATACGAATAACAAAACTCCAGACCTGGTTTGCGAAGATAACCGGTCCGAGCATAGAAGTAAATGGTATATATAAACATAAAGTAAGAAACCCAAGGAAAACCCCAAGGACAAACTCCCAAAACCTGTTCTCCAAAACAACCTCTAAGAGGAGTCAAACAGTATATATATACATTTATTTAGTGGAGATAGTAACTATTTACATGACACCAAAATAAAGTCCCAAGAAACAATGATCTTCGCTAATCCAGAAGTCTCCAGCATGCCTCAGCGAGAAGCCTCACGTCCTGCATCTGAAAACCACAAAATCCGCATGGGTGAGAACCAGAGGTTCTCAGTATAGTAACAGTACCCACATATCTAACATGTAATGTCCTGGGAAAGCCGAAGGCAATCCTAGAACTTCCAACAGATAAATCTAAGCTTATAAACAGACTAAACCATAAATGGCAACTGACTAAAGATCTTCAGTCTAACTAACATTCCCCTTTCCAAATCCTGTAGACCTCCCAACCGCCATCAGTAATATAATATGGCAAACACAATTATATCAGACAAGGAGATATACAAATAGAAAATAGATACGGCATTTAGACAATTAGCAAGTAATATGAAGTCAATTAGGCAATTTCAAACAATTCACATAATATGCATATGATGTATGTCTGTCTTAATGGTTGATGAGTCTCATCTGTCGGTTATAAAGCCAACCCGACAAGTCCTGGTAGCTAACCATTGGACTGTCCCTCTGTCGTGCATCCCCAACTCGAGTTATTCACAACATAAATCATAATTCATATCCAACACCCTCACTGGTGTATATTCACGGGGGCGAGCTCATCCGGAACTTTCACAGTGTCTGACCATACTTACGACATAGGGTCAACAGAGTATCGAGTCTCCACCTGGAGCACATGGTGACTAGCCACTGCTTTCTCCCAGGGAAACTCGTATCTCAGATAGTGGAAGTGCAACATTCACATTTCATTCAATACGCATATATGCAATCATACTCAGCCATAATTCAATAATGGCTCAGCCATAATTCGGCAATAACTCAGACATCTGGCTCATAATTCAATCCATAATCAGCCAATTTATTAACAATAACAGCCCTTTGGCTCATGGCATATCAAGCACTTCCACATCCATCCTCTGTATCTCATACAATGATCCTTGATCATCATTCATCATTAATTTTCCCATTACTTTATCCACAAGTTACCATATTTTCTAGTTCCTTCCCATGGCTAGGCATATCACAAGGACTTAAGATATAAGGGGTGAGATCGGAGGCTTAGAAGTCTGAAATTTGGCTTTGAAAACTCAAAAATCAAATTTGGGGAGAAAATGGGGTCACGCGTGCGCGTCGCTCATGCGCAGGCGTGGAAAGTCAAAAGTCATAGTGACACGTATGCGTCGCCCACACGCACGCGTGGATGGAATAAAAGCCAAGTGACGCCTGCCCGTCAGCCACGCGTACGTGTGGGTGCGTTTTGTGCCCCATGCACAAAACCCGCGCAATTCCCGCACAACTCTCGGGAAATTTGGTTGGGCAATTGAATTAGCTCATCAACGCGTACGCGTCAACCAGGCGCACGTGTGGGTAGTGAACATTTGAAAACGATGCATGTGCGTCGGCCACGCATACGCGTGGGAGTGCGTTCTGCCAAAAATTTTACTAAGTTAAAAAGCTGCAGAATTCACAGTTTCAAACCCCAATCTTCCGATGAGCATAACTTCTCCATTTTAAATTATTTTTCACCCGTTCTTCGAACGACATAAACATCTCGGATCCAATTTTATTTCTAAATAAGTTTGGTACAAATCGGGAATCTAGAGTATAAGTTGTGCTCCGTCAAAGTATACCCAAAAACCACATTTTCATATAAAACCACAAAGTGCCATTTTTCAAAACAAACCAATTCCAACCCTTTTTAAAATCAACCAAAACATACCAAAAATCAACCTCAAGCCTCCTCAACTCATACATTAATATTTTTATCAAATTATAACCCACCAATCCATCATTTTAACCAATTTCAACCAAGTAACTCAACTTCAAACACAATATCATATTATACATATTTTCTCATCCCAATTACCAACAATACCATTTCCAATCAACTATCAATACACACAATTAATATCACCTTCACCATCAATATGGCTTCACCCACAATTCAACCTCAATCAATCATTAAGCATATATCAAAACATGCATATCTCTCATGCATCACCCCATCAAAACATCAATATTCCTTAATCACATACATAACCACATAATTTATCTCAACCATTCAAATCCTATCTTAGGGCCTTTAGCCTAAGTTTTCACACCACATTACATTTTAGATACAGGAAACCAAGACCATACGTTAGCCCATTTCCCGTTTAATCTGGAACACCTCCAAATCACTTTTTCACAAGCTCTTAAGGCCTCAACACCTCCAAGAACAGAATTTTAGCACACAAGAGTTTATTCCAAGCTCTCCAAGACCTCAATCAAGCTTCAATATTCACATACACACTACCTAAGCCACAATTATCAAATCTAAACACACAACTCAATACCCAAACATCATAAACCAACAAATTCCACTAGGATTGAGAATCTTACCATACCCAAGGATCAAGGAGACAAGATTACTCTTCTCCTTCAAGCTAGTTGGATCCTATAACATCAAAGAGCCCAAAAACTCAACACTTTTTTTCCATAAAATTCGAATTTAAGGCTGAAAAAACTGGACTAAAATCGTGGTTTACCTGAAGAACAAAGTAGTGGATTTTGTAGAGCTCGTCACGATGAACGTGAGGCCGCAAACGGTGCGGTAATTGGAGCTTCGGATCAAAAGTTATGGTGGTTTGAAAATCAAATGAGAGTTGGAACTTTGGAAGAGTGTTCTTCCCCTCCCATTTTCCTTTTTCCAGCGTGAGTGAGGTTTAGAGAGGAGAGAGAGTACTTTTTTTAGGGTTTTAGGTTTAGTTTGGTTGGGCCAAGGGTCCAATATGGGTCTGGTTGGCCCAATTTAGCCCGTTCGGTCTAATTTTGGGCCGATTCTTTTAAAATTGGTATCAAAATTCTCGTTTTAATTTCCTCTATCATATTAAGCCATAAAAATCACATTTTTGGCTTTCTAGAATAAATTATAATTTATGAGCTAATTAGTCATTAATTAATCAGATTTTACAACTAAGACACAAAACAACCCACAAACATAACCTGATGTGTACTAACTAATTAACTACCATTTACAGGATTAAAATGATGCATCTGTATTCATTATTTATGTAAGAGGCAACAAACAAAGCATATAAATTAAAGGCAAACAAGAACACTTCAACAAAAAAGAATATCACTTAAAGAAAAAAATAAAGAACACTCATGGACAGTCACAGTATAAACAAGAATAATAAATTAACTATGCATTTTCTGAAACCTTATACTACACAGATCTCTGGTCTTTAAGGAAAACTAACACAAACTTCATCGCATCCCTTTGTTGGCTTCGATTCTTTCACGCTCTGCAGAACGAAAACCATGAAAATTAAAGTTAGTAATTCCAATAAACCAAAGAATGAAATGAAAGAAGAATGATGGAAGCAGAGCAAGGATTAAAGCTTACAGTTTCAAAAATGGAGGAATTGGAACCGAAACAGCAACTCCAATGGCGGCTCTATCAACGGAAACAGGGCGTGACGGTAACGGTTTTGGCCCCAATTGGCGACAGCGGCGGCGGCGGATCAGAACGGCACGATGACGGACCTCGTCCTTCTCCTCCTTGTCGCGTTTCTTCTCTTCTCTCCCATGCGTCTCTCTCTCTCACGTTCCACTCTCCTCTGCCCTAATCGGTGTCGACGGTGGTGAGGGAAGCTTCGGCGGTAGCGACGAAGTGCGGCGGCGAATCAGTGGCGATGGAGGCACAGCAACGACAAGGCGTCCCCTCCTTCTCGCGCGACATTCCCTCTGGTTCTCCCTCTCCCAGACGCGGCTCTTCCTCCCTCTCCAGGCGACACGACGCCAGTGGCGGCACTAGGCCCCGCGGCGCCGTTCCTCCCCCTCACGCACTGGTTCTCCTTCGCACTCTCCTTCCTCCTCTGTTCCCTTTCTCAGATGCGTGAATATTTTGTAAAATTAGGTTAAAATTATGTTTTATTTAGGAGTTTAGATTTTGGATAAAATATATAAGTAATATAATAATTTTACAAAATATTTGAGATAAAATAATAATTTTACAAAATATTTGAAATAAAATAGTAATTTAAGATTTAAATATAATATTATAAAAAGTATTTTTGGGATACGTAAATTTTTATTTATCAACATATCATTGAGTTAAAATAATTATTTTTAATTTAAATTATAAAATGAACATACTAATTATAACTTATAAAATACAGTTTAAACCTGAAGATATTAATTATATATGATATAATTTTTCATCATTTTTCTATTATCAAAACTTTATTTTCAATTTGTACATAATAACTAATTATAATAAAAATTGTACATAAATATTAATTAATTTAAATTTAAAATATTTATAAAATTAATTTAATCATTTTTAATAAAATAATTTCTAAGAGCTCAGGATAAAAAAAAATAGGTAAGAATAATATAAAAATTTTAAAAAAATTAAAGAGTAGAGTAGTAATTTAAAATCAAATATATTATAATAAAATTATTTTATGAATACATAAAAATCTATTTATTAATTTATAAATTATTTTAAAGTAATTATTTTAATTTAAAATTAAAATTAATTTAATAAATATTTTTTTAATTTATAAAATTAACTATAAATTTTCAATTATTCAAATCAAACATCTCATTTTTATTATTTTTTAAATTCAAACTTTAAATATACAAAATGTCCAATTAAAAAAATTATATAAGAGTTGTAATTTATTTAAATTCCCTTTTTCTCTTCTTCCATCTTTGTATTTTTTTTTCTCTTTGTTTATCCGTCTTTATTCTCTTTATTTTGTGTGTGTTATTGTGAAATTATGATATTAGGACTAAGTTTTAGAAGAAGGGAATAGTTTAAAAATTTTAGCAAAAAATAAAAAAATTCAAATTTCAATTTCATCTTATTTTTTAATCACTTAAATTTTAAATTTTAAAGTTTAAATTATACACAATGTTTTATTATTAGAAGAATTACTCATGAAGTCTTCTTAATGTAAAACATATTGAACTTTGTCACAAGATACTTTTTCATTACAAAATGTATTGAACTTTTATAACAAAACAACTTTTCATTAGAAAATATATTAAACTTTTGCAACAAAATAATTTTTTGTTAGAAAAGATATTGAACTTGTGACAAAACAACTTTTCGTTACAAAAATATTTTGAGCATTTGTAACAAAACATCTTTTCGTTACAAATCATTTTAAACTTTTGCAACAAAACGACTTTTCGTTACAAAAATAATATATTTTATAACAAAAAAATAATTTTAGTTACAAAAGATCTTTATTTTGTAACAATAGTTAATTCTTGTTACCAAAAACTAACAATTTGTAACAATTTAAAGTTTGATACAAAATTTTTGTTACAAATACTTTATTTTCTTGTAGTAATAGTATAGGTTGTGTACATGTGTTTAAGTTTTCAAACAGTTCTAGTTATTGGTAATGGTTATAGTTGACTTCTTGTGAGAATTACCTACCAAAGTATTAGTAATATACATTGGCTCAATGCTTATGCCTGAATTATATGAACAGGCTTCATTGACATGATAAGTAAACTGTTCTATAATTATGGTTAGTTTATTACTTTTAAATGCTGAATTTTTTTTTAATTTATTGTTGACTTATTTATACTAATTGAAAGGAATAAAGTGTCAAGTTACTTATTAATGCTGAAGCTTAATATATGTTGATTTAAGTACATACAAAACTTTACACTCAGAACAATAAAGTTTGTTCAATAGTATCAAATGAAGTTCATGATGAATTAAAAGACAAAGTGACATATTTAGTAGTATGTTTATACCTATGGAATAGATCTTGTTGTCATATATTTTGTAACGCTAACAAAGATGATTAATATGGGATAGAGTTTATTTGTTCATCTTGTAGACTGTTGATGAATATATTTTCATTATATATCTTTTTTTTTAAAACCAAATTTCAAGCAATGTGACTATAAAGATGTAAAATTTATTCACCAAATTTATTCACTAGTTATTCAACCGGAGATTATTCACCTTAAAACTAATCTAAAAAAAACTCTTGTCATGACATTCAATTGAATTTGTATGCCTTGTAATTCAGTTATGATTCCAAACATAAAGTTATAAAGACTGAGACTGAGACAATACTATATGTTAAGTGTCTTTGCTTGCAATTGACTTTTATAAGGTCAGTATCACTTTTGAAGTTTGCACTTTCAACTATGTGTAAAATGAAGAATCTAAAGCCATTGCATGCAAGATAGATGATTTATGTGCCTATACATTGAAGGCTTTAGCCTTTATATTGTCATTGGGTTAAATTTAATGTCCATCTATACATTTTAACTTTGGTTTTGAGAATTCCCTGCAAAATATTTAAAGTTGAGCAGTATGATAGTGCAAGTCCCAAGCTAAATATCAGTGTTGTTTGATGGATGGGGTCAAACAAGTGTCTTTCATGTTTCTTGTATAGTCTTATATTTGCCATGCACACAACTTCGTTTCTTATTCTGCTCAAATACTTGGTGTATATTTCTCCATCTAAACTAGAGAGAATGGTTATTGAGATATTATAGTGCATGTATCTTCTATTTCTTGATGTGGAAACACATCCCTATTAAATGTTGTATGAAAGAGATACATAATGCATCTATTTGATTATCATTATGTTGCTTCAGGTTCATTTTCACATTATGCTACCTCCTTCATTAAATCTTGCTTGAATAAGGACAAGTTTGGATTTTTGCAGTGATTTATCAATAAAAAAATACTTGGGGTACAAAATGAACTAGGGGCATAAACACTATTTACAAATGTTAACAAACAACAACAAAACCTTATTATATAGACTAAACAACTTAAAATAAACACATAATTATATAAAATAATGCTAACTAGAGTCTACAGTCTGCGAGTGTATGGCTCCAAAATAAAAAAGAGGAACATTTGTGTGAGAACAAAAGCAAGGTAGTGAATGTAATAATGCAGGAGAAAGCTTAAAGAAAGAAGAAATGATGCAATATAATCAATATTATGAAAGTTAGTACCTTGATATATAGGCACACCAACAAGTATGAGGGTATGAGCAGCGCTACAAGTTCAGTCTTCAAAGAGAATCGAATCTCATAAATGCTGCTGCTTCATTCACTACACTGAGCCACTGAGCATACCAAAGTAGTAGCAGTTATTGAATAGTTACTACTTTTAAAGCTCTTTTTTATTTATATATATTTTATTTGAAAACTTGGCATTGTGCATCTCGAAGTGTGGTTATTTAAAATGGCGTTGGCATGAGAAACCATGATGCTTTACTTAATTGCATGCTAAGTTTTCCTTTTTTTTCCATTTGTATTTTAGGGATAGGAGAATAACTTCAAACGGACGAAGGGATCTTGACCAAGTTGCTGGGTAAACTATGGTTGCTCCTTGAGAATGGCATCATACTATTGAGAACTGATGGTGGCCCTCTACTAGGATTTAATTTTGCTCTAGAGACAATATCTTTTTTTCCACCTATCTGTATCCATTCTAGTTTGGAGTTTTGGGCGGGGCTTTTGTTTAACATTACCATGTTATCATGTGTAAGATTGAAATAGATGGAGTTATTGATTTTTATGAAAAGAGTTATACATTTAGTTTAATTTTTAAGGAATATATTACTAAAATTGGATCTTGAATTATGCTGGAGCATCAGAAGTTTGAGAAAGAACAAAATGATTAGTAAATTTGGTTGAATATTTGTGACTATCAAATGTCATTAATTAATTTAGCAAATACCAGTAAGGTTGATTTTAGATTGTATAGTAATCTACGAGTGTATGTCATTTGGCAAGGATTCAATATTTTCAAGAAAATATACACTTGCCTTGGTATGAAAAAGTCATGAGTTATGAATTATGATCAATACTAATGGAAAAAAACAAAGGGTAATGAATAGCTAGTAGAGATTTAAACTTTTTAGAGAAAGCAAGCAATATAAATATTAAGTAAAAGAGATTAAACTAGCAACTCTAAATATAAACCAAACACGACTACATGACAATTGCATATTTTTAATTTTTGTTTGAATCTTCTTGCTTATACTTATTGCAGTAATAACCCTTAGCTTTCATAGAATTTGATTGACTAATAATTTTGGTCATAAAAAATTGAGTTCATTTTTTTTATTCCATTCTCCTAGCATTTATTTAGTATTTAACATGTTAAAATTTTAATTTCGGCTATGGAGGATGATGGCAAAGAGTCGTATAAGGATGGTGATCACTCTGAGGATTTAAATTTTGAGTATGAGTGCACTTCTGATGAAAGTGATGATATGGTGGATGTAACTATAGATAAGGCAAAGGCTGATACAATTAATGTTGATGGTTTTGAAAAATTAATAACTAATTTGACCATCGAAGACATATGGGGATTGGTGTTTGATACGGAATCTCATGTTTGTGAGTTTTATGCCGAATATGCCAAGTGCTACAGATTTGTATCCCGAAAAGACTTGAAGCTGGTAGATGCTAATGGAAACATTAATACGAGACAATTGGTTTACAATAAAGCAGGAGAAAGACATTGGAAGCACCTTAAATTAAAGGGAGCATAGGGCAATTATTTGTGTCAATTGCAAGGCTAGGATTCGTTTCATTCGTCACTATAGGACGGGTAAGTGGAAAGTCAGTGTCTTTGAGAGTAAACACAATCATCCACTGTATCCACCTAAGTACAGACATCTTATTGCTGTGAATCGTGGGCTTAATGACGTCGATAAAATACAAGCAGACAGCTTGCGAGCATGTGGTGTTAAAACCTGTCACATAATGGGTTATATGGTTTCCCAAAAGGGTGGATACGATAAATTTAGTTTTACCAGCAAAGACCTACATAATCACATTAGTAAGACTAAGCGTGGCAAAGTGAAAGATTGTGATGCTTTTGCTGCGTTAGCTTATCTGTTGTCCAAGGCAGACAGTGACCCATTATTTCTAGGAAAGTTCACCTTAAAAGATGGTAAGTTGGATAATTTGGTGTAGGTTGATGGAGCAAGTGTTGTTGGTTACGAATGTTTTGGTGATGTACTGGCTTTTGACACCACTTACAAGAAAAATATCTACAACAAGCCCTTAGTCATATTTTTAGGGACCAACCACCATGGCCAAACAACTATCTTTGGATGCGCCTTTCTTTCGGATGAAAGGTCCAAACCTTTCAAGTGAGTACTGAAGGAATTTTTGGAAATCATGTCAGGCAAACTACCCGGAGGCATTGTGACAAACGGGGACCGCGCTATGAGAGATGCCATCTTAGAAGTATTTTCTAGTATATCACACCGTCTTTGTGCATGGTATCTCCATCGTAATGCGATACAGAATATAAAAACAAGCATTTTTGGGACAACTTTAATGTATTATTGTATGGATAGTTTACTGCAGAAATATTTGAACAGAGATGGAGCAAGATTATATCAAAATATGGACTTGCTGAGAATGAATAGGTCCAAGGCATTTATAATGACAAAATGAAGTGGGCTACCCCATATTTGAGGGAGCACTTCTTTAGCCGCATAAGAACTACATCACAGTGTGAGGGAATTCATTCATTATTGAAGAACTATGTTGACAGTAAAACCAGTCTCCTTAAATTCATGCATAAATTCAGTGAAGTACTAAGGCATTACCAAAACAACCATCTTACTGTTGACTTTGATACCTTTTATAAGTTTTCTGTTTTGACTATGTGTTTGAAAAGTTTTGAGAAACAAGCTGCTGAAATTTATACTAGAAATATTTTCAAACTTGTAAAAGATGAGATAGAAGTAACAGGTGCCTTAATGTGATTGAATGCCCAAACAGTGGAGATATTGTTGAGTACAACATGAGCGAGCATTTTAATCAGCAATGGCTATTTATAGTATCTTATAATAAAGACAAAGACCTATTTGCATGTGAGTGCAGGCTATTTGAGACTCATGGATTACCGTGCTCCCACATCTTTGGGGTCTTGAAGCATCGCAATGCAAAATACGTCCCTTAATCTCTAATCCTGAAAAGATGGACAAAAGCTGCAAAGAGTGTTTTATATGCTCAATTGGAGAGCAAGACATCACTGATGATATAGTGCACACACTTAGATGCGGTGCAATAGCATCAATTTGTTGGAAGCTTTGTGATATTTCTTCAAAAAATTCAGCCGACTATAGGAAAATCTCAAGTGAGTTATTTAAGCTAATTCAAAGGTGGAAAAAAAATGATGCACAAGCAAGGCTTTTCCCCACGTCAACGCTAACAGGTGATCCAACTATTGTGAAGTCAAAAAGTGCTCCAAAAAAAGTTTCGAAAGGCCAAAAAAGGCAAAAATGTTCACATTAAGTCAAGAAGGTATTTCATTAGGATATGTCCATAACTCGTCAATGAGGACTCACCCGTTGAATACTCAAATACAGAAGATGAACTAAAGTTATTAATATAATGCTTTTTTATTAGTTACTTTATGCTTATCTATTATTTTAGTGTCTTTTGTAGAACTACTAAATAATGCTATATTTTGATTAAGTTTTTCTTTTCTTAGCAAGTTGAGAAATGTGATACTAGCAAACAGACTCGCTCTCAGTACACAAAATCAGTAGAAAATTTACCCATGAACAATAACAACAATTTTAAAGCAAGCACTTGTCTATGTTATACCATGTGTCAAATTTATCATCATTTCAATTCAAATTTGCAGCAGATTATTCTCGTAGTGCTTATATTATTTCTTTTTTTGTTTGTAACAAAAAATTCAAAGGTAGTGAAAGCAAGAAGTTTGTATCTAAATTGAAAGCTACATCGAAGATTAGAGCAAATGGCAAAAAAGGTCGACAGAAGGTAACATTTCGCATATCTAATCATTTATATTAGGATGTTCAAGAAGGAAAATTATAATCTTATTTTGACTTTAGATTGTTTTAATCCAATAGCATAAGTGCAACTGAGAAAATAAGGGAGAGTGAGATCAAAACTTTGAGAAAGTCTTACTTGACTCTAGCTTGTCTTACTAGTTTCTTTTTTAAATTTTGTATAATAATTGTTTGAAATTTTTTATTTATGTTCAGACTGAAGAGATCACTCTAACTCAAGGAACATTAAAAGAAAAGACCAACATACCAGGAATATAAGTGTCGGAAGTTTCAGGTGCAGCCACAACCAAGAAATCAGGATTGCCACAATATCCTATGCATCATTATCTAGTGGTTCATCCTTATCAACCTTATAGTGGACCCCTCCCCCATTCCCTTTCATCCTGTTCAACATGGCACGACGTACTTCAACCATTATCCTTCTATTGTCGGAATTACATCATATCCTCGGTTTTCCCATGTCTCGCCGTATTCTAGTGGACCCAGTGATAGAAATACATGGGTTGGACTTTTGAATGATGTCATCAATAACAAAAAGCCATAGGATCTATATATTATATTTTAAATTTTCTACATTTTTTATGGTATAAGATCTTGAATCATAGAATTTTTTGTACCTTTGCTAGTTCAATTTCTAATCATATTCTTTTGTGACGTTGAAAGGAATAGACATGACATAAAAGACTATTTATTATGGTCATTCATGGATGTGTTCGAATTATTAAGTAGATGTGAAAATATATGAGTGGCTTTTGTGCTAGCTATGATTTAAGTTATGACCTAGTTGAGGAATTTCTTTTGTTTTCATATTTCTTAGTTTGCTTACTTAATACCCATAGTGCTGATATGTAGAAATTATTATTTGACACGATGGAAATAAGATTGCAGGATGAATGGATTGACTAGAAAAAAATGTGAAAAATTTTTGAGGCACTTGTCCTGGAGTCTGTATATGGTGATGCCTGTAATTTGGTTGAATATTACTGCTTTAGATTCTTGTCAAGAGATGGTGCTGATCTTTCTCGTAAGGTTAGTCTCTATTTGTTCTTTGAAAGGTGTACTGAAAAATTTGAGGTGATGTTACTATTAAAAATTAGAAGATATCCATATCAATATTTAATATCTAGGATTGCTGCACTCATTTGCCTTTGGTGGTTTTACTTTTGGAGTTTCCATGATTGGTAACCATAACCTAATAACATGGAAATTAACGTGCATCTTATTTCATTTGATGTATCAAAAATATAGGATCTGAGAAGAAGAGAAGAAAAGAAGAAGCAGTTGCACGAGGTATACATTTCCTTTATGGCTCCATTTTTGGAAGACTTTAATGTTTGCTGATTTGGATTAAATTACTAGAATAAGCAACTATGAGGCATCTTGTGTTTAATGTTTTGTCTTGAGTTTGCTTGTTTTGTAAACTTGGTAATGAAATTTTTGGTAATGAATTAAACTCAATGTTTTATCTCTTTTAAAAACTTCATATTTCTTTTGCTATTCAAATTATGTGTTTCATGTATTAGATTTTGTTTTGTAGCTGGAATTGTTATTGAGGAGAAGAATTGGCCACCTTTTTTCCCATTATCCATCATGATATTGCTAATGAAATTTTAATTCATCTTCAAAGACTGCAATATGTTGCATTTACTATATTGTTAGGTATGTTACCCTTCTTTTTTTCTTTCTCTTCCTCTCTGCCAGAGTATTTGAAGGTGTTTCATGCATGTTTATTATTATTCTTCTTGTTACTTCATTTCCATTCTTTAAGAATATTATGTTCTAGGGATCTTTTTATACGTAGAATTTAATGAAAATAAAGAAATATTTTCTGCACCCAAAGTAAAGGAGATATTCTTCTAAGTTGTTGTCATTAGCTATCACTTTATATCTTCTGCTAGCAACATGGAACATTTTATTCTTTTTACCCCCAAAATATTTTGAAATGAACAATTTATAATAAATAAAAAAATAAAGTGAAGAGGTTAGGTACTGATAAGCTAGTTTTATGAGCAATCAAAATCGCTAACATGTCAGGCTGGAACTAATCTTTTCTCCCTCCTTTGAGTAAAATAATGGCTTGATAAGACATGGTTCACTGTGGAATGTATCTGTGATATATATTATTATATTTATTCACATGTCATGTTATATCATTCATTTCACCATGAAGTTGTAAGGATGATGTGTAGTTTCTGGCCATTCATGAAAAGTGATATTTTGCAGGATTAACATTTTGACCTCCATTTCCTCCTCCAATGTCGTTTCCAAACCCGAGCACGTCAAACCCTCCTCCGGGTCCAAAGGATCCACATGCACCATAGTCATAGTTGCTGAAACCATGAGCAACACAATGAGCCAGCAAAGGATGATGGTTATGAGTTTCATGTTTGTGTTAAGGAAAGTGGAAAGATATGTATGTGTTGTGATTGTCGAATGCAAAAGGTTGTATATATAATCAAGTGCCTTGGCGAGTGAATGCTATGAAAAAGGGAAAGAAAAAAAAGGCATTTATTGACGGCTAGAGAAATTATGGAGATTTATGATCCTGTATTCCTGTTTTGTAGGGTTGTCTACAATTACTGTACAAAGTATTCTCAATTCACAAGATACCATACAACTAACTGTGTTTAAGGAGTTCTAGTAGTTAGTAACTACCTCAAATTTCAATTGGGTTTTGTAAAGTCTAGCATAAAGAACTCTTGTAGCAGCTGTGTATAAGTAACTTGCAAAGTAAGATAAATAACTCTGGAAATATCAATCTTTGACTTTGCTTGTCTTAACATAAATTGGCCAAAACAGAAATGTTTCTCTTTGTTTAAAGTTTAAACTGTCTTATTGAAGACTCAACTTATTATCTTACTTCATTCTCTGTGTTATTATATAATTTATGTAAATTAAAGCAACATAGTCAATCTTACAGTATATATATTAAGTGTGGAATTAACGATACACATGACATGCTTGTTTTGTATAACGGAAGCAGCATAATTAAATACATACAGCTGTGCAGTTTCTCTTACGGAAAGAAAATATCTATTTATATGACAGTAATTAATGATGGCATACTCTCATTTAATATATCAAATGATATTGTTGCAATACTTCATTTTCAGTCTTAGGAGTAGGAATCACGCCTCATTAAATGTTACTTAACTTTTTATTTTTCATACAATGTCATACACTAGTAGTTTTCATGATACCAATACATTAACATTTAGCAGTAACATAATTAAAGTTGATACAGGGGGATCTCTATTATAAGAAACTGCACATAATTAACAGAAAATAAAAGATTAATAATATTATTCACATGATCACAAGTCATGACATGCATGCATATCAATAAAAACAATCTTTTAAAGGCAAGAGGAAGTCCAATTAGTATCAATAGCATCAATGATCTTCTCATGCAATGTGGCTTCACAAGAAGCAACTATACCACGATCAATACCTTCTATATCTAATTCTTTTGAGAAGTTTAGGAGATTTCCTCTAGCATCTGTTACCATGCCACCTGCCTCCTGCATGATGATAATATCAGCAGCATGATCCCATATTCTTTCCTTGTAACTTTCCTTTGCAAACTTCATGAAAGCCTCAGCATTCCCATGAACAATTGCTGAATATTTTGCCATGCTATATACTTTTAGTGGTTGCTTCATGCATAAATATTGAGTTATTATGAGAGTAATGTTGAGGGTATTTAATAATGATAATGGAATGAATCAAAATATATACACTTGAGACCAACAGTGTCAACTAGTCCTTGAGTAAAAGAATGACTTATTTTATTAGCTTTCTCAACTATTTCACAGAAAGTGGCCAATGAAGGATCCTCAATGGAAGAGAAACAAACTTGCTTTGCATGGTTTGGCCACACAAACTTGTCATGGGCATGGAGAAGAAGTGATTGCTTCCAAGCCTTGCCACTTCCTCTTTTGGCATAAACCACACACCTTTTGTTCCAAGATTCATGTGTTGGAGGAGGCAACTTAGACATGATCTTAAGATAGCTGTAAGGATAACTAGACCATTTCTTTTTCATAGGGTAGTTAGGACAACCAAGAACTCTAAGAACCACTTCTCCATCCTCTATGAGTGATAGAGCTACGGCATGCTGATTAACAGGACTAAGTGCCTTGAATTTTCTGGATAGACCCCTAATGGAGTTGTTGCAGTGACTCTTGATCATGTCAATAATCTCTGAAGTTATAAAAGGTGATTTTGTTTCTTGGATTCTAAATCGAGATGATTCGACTAGAATTTCATGAACTGTTTTTTACAACAGATTCTAACAAACCAGATGCATCAGTTTTGATGAGAGTTTTGACATCATCTTTGACTAGAATTGAGAAGTTTTCATTCCCTAAATACCAAGAGAATATTCAACTCACAATTTCTTGGACACCTCAATCTGTTTCAAATAATATAATGAAGTACTTTAACATGACTGAATTATTTGAGTATATTAGATCATGAATAACCACTATGAACTCAAGTTGGAAGTTGGAACCAAGATCACTAGTCTTAAGTAGGATAACATGCCCAAGATCATAGGATAAGCAATTGATTTCTTCAACATGGAAGACCTTAGAAGCAGTTCAATCAACCAATAAGACTAGCTAACTTGTACAATTCCAGCATGATTATTGTATAACCCTTGAAATCCTCCAAAACTAACATTTCATTGACTTACAACAAAATAGAAGTTAAAACAAACAAAAAATAATAGTTTTAAAAAGACATGTACAGTAATTAAAAGTTAAATAAAATGAAGTAAATGCTTTCATTACATGTATCTTTGCAAGTGTTGTAGATGACTCAATAGCTTGTTGCTCCAAGTTTACTTCTCTTTCCATAGCATCCTGTTACACCAATCACACAATCACTTGCATGTAAGGTAAATACACAAGACCAAAATAAATAAGCAATTCAAGATACAGACTATCTTAGTAGCATTATGTGTTGCACGTTCCTCTTCTGTTCTTCATTCTGCAATGAGAAGTTCCTCTAGTTGTTCATTTTCATATTTATAAAAAAATAATGCTTAAAGGGGGAATAGGAATAACATGAGACATGAAGTATAAACAATGTTTGGCTCCACAATCTCCATGTCAGGTACCCTTGATAAAGCTTTTTGAAATCCTAGTGCATAGGGTAAATTAACTCCCTAAAAATCAACTCATTTATAAAAGAAACTACTATTTACTAATATGTATGATTTTGAATCTGCTGATTATGATCAAATCAATCCTAATATCAAAATGGCATAATAACGAGCATCACTAGAAGAAAAATCATAAAGGATCATAAAACCTAGAAGTAATAATGATGGCTAAGAAAACCCACCTTTGAGAATAATAATAAGAGTAAACTACCATTTCTACCCACGAAAGTTGAAAATGCTGACACATCTACCCATAAAAAAAGAAAATTACCATTTGTACCCATAAAACATGAATTCCATATAACAAAATTATCCAAACACTAAAAAATCACATAAAAATCCCAAATTACCCTTATCATCATCCGCATCATCCACCCCTCCTTCTCTCCTTCCCTGTCTCTTCCTCGCCTGAGCCAAACTTTGAGTTCAAAGGCACCACCACCTCATTTTCTTCATCACTACCATCACCACCACCACCACTATACCTCCATTATCATCTTCTTCACATAAAACAACAACAACAACAATAGAAAATGCAAATTGTCTCAGACCACCGGACCACCACCGGCGTCCACCAAGTTGTTGCCCCCTCACCCGATTTCCTCTCTTCTTCCTCTCTCTCACCCCTTCTCACCCCTGTTCCCTTCTCTGCTCCTCTGTGTAACCACCACCGCGGCACTCAACAGTCGCTAGCACCGTCAAGTCCCACCCAACCTCCACTCGCTGCCACCGCGTCCTTTCCCCCTTTCTTTCCTCCTCCACCCTTTCTCTCTCTCTTTCTTCTTCTTCCCCTCGCCTCACCTCCGCGAGCCTAGGACCACATCGTCTTCTATTTTTGCCGCCTTTCGCAACCCTAGAGCCGTCGCCGCTGCCTCATTGCTACTACTGCCCCAACCCATTCCAATTAGCCCTCTATCTCTCGCTGACACAGAGCTCCGATCCAACCATGTCCAGTCTGCGGTTCCACCCGCTCTTTCCCAATCTGCAAACCCAGAAACCACCGAACCTACATCACGCAACCATTTGAAAAAGTAGAAGAGAGAGAGAGAAGCAAATCATAGAAGGGAAGAGAGGGAAAGAGAGAGAGGAAGGAGTTGACGGACTCTGGCAGCGGCAATGAGCTCAGAAAATGGAAGGAGAGAGAGAGAGAGAGGATGGGTTAGTGGTGATGGTGGTGGTGGAGGAAAAAAGATGATGCAGATAATGATAAGGGTAATTTGGGATTTTTATGTGATTTTTTAGTGTTTGGATAATTTTGTTATATGGAATTCATGTTTTATGGGTACAAATGGTAATTTTCTTTTTTTTTTTATGGGTAGATGTGTCAGCATTTTCAATTTTCGTGGGTACAAATGGTAGTTTACTCTAATAATAATAATAATAATAATAATAATAATAATAATAATAATAATAATAATAATATTATTATTATTATTATTATTATTATTATTATTATTATTATTATTATTATTATTATTATTATTATTATTATTATTATTATTATTATCTATAGTCAAATCAAAATATTACGTAATCCGACAAACAAAAAAGAACACAAACCTGAACAAAATATAATGCATATGTCACTAGAAGGTTTATATGCCTACAAGAAAACAATAAGAACAAAAATAACAAAATAAGGGAATGTTATAAATCTAATCTTGTGGGAATTCATCATTATCATGATGGTGATTATCATTCAGCTTTCTAAGATTTTTAAAGGCATATCTTTTGACCCTATACTCGATCGTATTATGATTCTTCAACACGAGTGAGACTGCAATCTTCATTTGATTCTCATCATCAACCTAATAAAATATTAACATTTAAACATTGGGCTTAACTACCTAAATATCAAAGAAAGAATGAAAAAAATTAGTATATAATATTACCTTTATATTAAAATTATCATCCTCAAAATAAGCTATCATCCAACTCGCAACCCACACGGCCACACATCCTCGTCATTCCTACATATCGAGCAAAATATATTAAAGAGTACTATATAATTACATAAATTTCATACCAATAACTACTAATTATATTATCTTACGATCCAACTTTGAGGATGGGAAGACCTTTTGCTTCTTCAAATTCAAATTGTGAAGAAATCAGATTTGGAGTGGTCTCGGAGTCATAGAATGAACGATTTTTCAATACTTTGTCTAAAAAAATAGCCTGTTTATGTGTATGTCAAAGTTTGCTTTTTCAGTCATATATCTAGATAATTAATAAAAAATCAGAAAATATATTTACTAATTTTAAGGCTGTCATCTTTCGCTTGAACTATTTCTCAATGAAAAACGGGTCTAGCAAAATGATTTGTCTTTTAACACGATTGATATCTACGAGTTACCAGTGTTCATGACCTTTGTCAGTAGTTTCAAATACAGGGATAAACACCTAATCAAGAGAAAGTCATTTTAGTTGTTATAGTTTTTATGTATATTAAAAATAAATACATTATGTTATGCTATATGATGTATACAACAATCCTTACTTTTTTTAAGCAGTCAACTTTTTCCAAATAAATATCTGTGATATAATACTCCAAGCAGCTGGGATCCATCTTGGTCTTTGCTGTCGCCTACGTTAATTTTGTCACTTGTTTATTTGCACAATACAAATAAAAAATACCAGTATTATTTTAACATACACTCCTATATACTTACCGCAAAACATGGAGGTACAAACCAATAACCACTTTCTCTTTTCAACTCTGTGGTCATCATATATGCTACTAAGAGTAGCACAGGAGAATCAATTGGCTTTCCTGACATCAAACTCCTGAATACATCTCTGCAAGTTGTAACCCCTGAAAATACTATATCCTCCTCATTGCTGTCAAAGATAAATTAACATAAATAAAAATAGCTAAATAAATCCACAACACCGTTAAAAAATAATATGCTTGTTAAGTTTACTTACTTATCCATCAAAAGATCACTATACAAGTATGTTGCAATCGCAAGTTCAGTATCGTCCAAACCCATCAAAGCTGTTAGTCTAAAAGATATGTGCACCCACTAAATATAAAAAAAAAAACTATTACTATAATAATAATAATAATAATAATAATAATAATAATAATAATAATAATAATAATAATAATAATAACCAAAGTACTTATTACTTATTATTCACAATAGGTAGCTCTAATCCAGGAACATTAATTGGAGCAAGTGAAACTCTTCTCCTTTTTTTTAGCAATAGACAAATTCGTCTTTGCCTTTTCAATAGAGCATAGCAACAATGGATTATTCGATGCACTACCTTGTTGAGTAAGAGTCTTAGAATTAGAACCAAAGACCTTAAACACCTTAGAGGAGGAGCTGACATTATTTTTCAAATATTGAACAAGATGAACAAATAAACTCTCTATCACATATTAATCATCTTTGTTAGCGCTACAAAATATATGACAACAAGATATATTCCATAGATATAAACATACTACTAAATATGTCACTTTGTCTTCAGATTTATGAACTTCATTTGATACTATTGAACAAACTTATGTTGTTGTGAGTATAAAGTTTTGTAAGTACTTGAATCAACATATATAATATCAGGCTTCAGCATTAATAAGTAACATGACGCTTTATTCCTTTCAATTAGTATAAATAAGTCAACAGTAACTTAAAAAAAATTTCTTTCAGCATTTAAAAGTAATAAACTAACAATAATTATGGAACAGTTTACTTATCATGTCAACGAAGCCTGTTCATATACTTCAGGCATAAGCATTAAGCCAATGCAGATTACTAATGCTTTGCTAAGTACTTCTCATAAGAAGTCAACTAGAACCATTACCAATAACTAGGACTGTTTGGAAACTTAAACACATGTACACAACCTATACTATCAATAACATGGAGATGATTTTGACCTAAATAAACCCTAATCAAAGACAAAACGAACTCAAGTAAATCATCCAGACTTGACCGCAATTTTTAAAGAGAACAATTTGGAATATTATCAACAAACCAGCTAAATTAGTGAATTACCAAAATGGATATAATTCAAGTATAATGAGAAAATGAGAAATTATTTTGCAATTTAATATTTTGCAGAGGTTGCAGGAAGAAAATGAGAAATAATTTGATAAACTAACAAAGAAAAAGTCTTTGTTGAGGAACCTGGATGATGTTGGTAAAGAAATACAAGTAAACGACGAGAGCGGTGCCGTGAGTTGCAGCGGTGATGGAGCCGAGGATCAAAGGAACCAGTCAAAATGATCGGCACAAGCGAAGATGCGGGAGAAAGGCACGACAGCTGGCAGTTGCTCAACCTCCTCCAGCTCCTCGATCTCCTCCTCCACCTCAACCTGCTGCGATACCGAATTCCTACTCAGAATTATAATTAGTGATAGGTCCATCGTTAATCACAAGGCAAAATTCAATAACAACTAAGCTATTCGAGAAAACGACGTGGAAGAACTGGGTTCTTCTTCTTCTTTGTCCAGACAGAGAGAAGAACGACAGAGAACGACAAGGTGGCTGTTGGTGCTTGCTACTAATGCATGCTGTCGTCGGAGTAGGAGATTAGGGGTGAGGTTGTACTTTATTGGTAGACTGGTATACAATGATGAAGAACGATTTTTTAGATATTTCTTCTTTTTGGAATGAGTTGGGGGAGAGGGGTTAGGAGAAATTAAATTAGAGTTTATGAGAAATGAATCAATTTTTTAGTGTATATGAATAATCAAATGTATTTTGGTTTTGATTTTTAAATTATTTCAAATTTAAAAATATAAAATTAAGGTTAATTGAATTTTGACTAAATTAAAAGAATTAGGATCATTTTTGTTCAATATAAAAGAAAGAATATTTAAGTATTTTTATAACATTAAATAAAAAAATATTTTATATTTTTATTAAAATATAAGAGTAATTTAGTAAAAGTATTGATATTATATATATTTAAAAAAAATTAATTACTAACGTGAAAAATATAATACATATTTCATATTTTAATTTGTCTACATTTTTATCGTGCCAATGCGTATAAATTTATCATCGTAGCGAAGCAAACACCTAAAACAAAACACTTGTCTTTTGGATCAAATAATTGAATAACTTAGTGCCGCTAAAGGTGACATGCCAACAACTTCATTCATGACAAGATATCACAGAAACTTTATCATTTTAATTATCACAAATGAAGGGTTAATGAACAATATAATGATGATGACCCTTGGAAACACATATTAAGCCATAAATCAGTAGTTAATATAGACCATTATTGGTTTATTGCTGTTTACGTAATATAAAGAGAATTCCCACCACTTCGTTATGGATTAATGTTTGTTAGAAATTTGTCCGATTGAGTGTACAGTTATAACTTTATTCCACTTATACGAATAAGACATGGTTTTGTGGGGATGAAGCAGGTCGAAGATTGTGACTCGTCATCGTAAAATTATTGTGGAGTTGGCACATTAGTGCAAATCCTAAGTAGTATTTCCATTTATGAAAGGACAAATAAGGAAATAACTTAACTATGAGACGGGGGAAAATAATAAAGTTATGGAGCTGAAAGTGTTATTAAAAGTTAGATGCATGATCAAATGATTTATTTCATTTCATATTTATGTTATAATTTTTCTTATTATTACTACCTCTATTTTATATTAAATGTTTCTTTTTATTTTTTATTTTTATATATATTGCAAATTAAATATTGTTTTTTAATTTCAAAAAGTCATTAATTAACTTTTACCTATTATATTTTCTATCTAATATAGAAAGAGAAACTTAGAAGAATAAAGAATTAATAGATCGAGACAGAAAATAGTGAGGAGTAATTTTATCTTTCTCTTTTAATTGCTTATATTTTCAATTAAATTTAATGAATATCATAATACCTATCGTAAAATTTAAAAGAGATACTTAATATAAAACAAAAGAAGTATAATGAATAGCTCGTAAGATTCTAAGATGAATTGAAAAGATTTTTTTTTTATAGTTAATTTTAGTGACCATTATTACCTTTAAATTAGTGACATTCAGAACCCTAATAGGTTATATCAATGTCTAATTACGATAATGTTAAGAAAATAATTTAAAATTATCTTATCTAATTTAATATTTATAATTTTATGTATATAACATCTATAATTATATATTTATTATATATTTATATATATAATTATATAATTATTTTAATAATAATTAATAAATATTAAATAAAATAAAATAAATTTAAACTGTTAATTAGTTTTTACTATCTCATAAATATCATGAAAATAGAAATATTTGAGGAACAATAAAAACCAGTTAAAATCAGTCTAAAATTATTTTATTTTATGTTTATTAATTTATCTCTAAAATAAATGCAAAACATTAAATATAATAAATAAATAATTTTAAATATTATATATATAAAACTATAAATATTAAATAAAATAAAATAATTTTAAATTATTATTTCCTTAGCATTATTCTTATGGAAATACTTCAGTGTCCTTTAATTTACGTTTAATGATTAAATCTTTAGGGTGTGAAGTTATTATCAACAATTATTACTAGGACTAAAATGAGAATGGTGTAAGTGTGAAAATTAAACTCCATAATCCATAAAATATATATGATTTCAAATTTCTATATTGAAACTGCAACAACTATGTATAACAACCCAACATATACTTTGACGCGTGTTTCTCCAAAGAAACTTTTCCTAATGTCAGCAGCAGTAGTGCCCATCATTTAGATTTCGCCATACACTTTTTTTAAGAGATCTGAGATAAGATGTCACTCACCACAATGATTTTACGATACTACAATTATTCTTTACGAGTTCTTTTACATAATGTAAGGAAACATAGTTTTAATTTGTGGCCGCGTGTTCGTTTCTATGTTGCAAACTATAATATCATATGAAAAGCTCATATAGACATGTTAAGTAATTTATGCTGCTTCTTTTTATTAATTTAATGTTTTGAGATGAATGATTTTATGATATAATATTAAAATTTTATATTCAAAAATTTTAAAATTTAATTTTTAGAAAATTCTAAAAATAAAAAAATAGATATATAAAAATCAAACAAATTTTAAAAAAGATTTTTACTAAAAAAATATTATAAATATAATTATTTATGTTATCTCTTTTTATCAATTAAAATTTTTAAAATGGTTAGTTTGAGAAACATATTACTAGTAGCAAAACTTCATAATATCTATAATAGTGCAGCTTTTAAATTGGATATTAAACATTATAAATAAATAAATGATAGATTTAGTTACACCCAAAATATGTCTTCTACTTTAATTTTTATACTTAAAAAGAATGTTAGAAAAGTAACAAATTTTATGATTTGTAGTTATTAATTAATTTTTATTAATATTTTTAATGATGTAAAATTTTATTCAATAGTATAAAATTATTTATTTTTTTTAACGATTAAATACTAATCAAATTTTAATAAAAATACGTGCTGACCTTAAACTTTCTCTATCCTTAATTCTAAGACCTCGCTTATTTTATCATCGCAGCTTTTTATAAATACAATTCACCGTTAGCTTAGAGCAAACAAAAAAATTTATCGCAACCTTGTATTTCGATCTTACAAAAGTAGTAGTACTATGAAAAAGATTATCACCTTTGAAACAATATCCATATATATAGAAAAAGAAAAAGTTAAGCACCTCCAAATTAAAATATTTGTAAATGACGCGTTTATTGTGTAGCTTTGCATGCAAACGCGATACATAATTAACAAGTGGCAAATTGTTATTCCATTGTCATGATTCAATAATTATGCATGTTAAGTTTATAAGAAAAGAATTGATAATTAAATAATTGATTAACGTAAGCAAGAATATTTTAATATTTAAAGAAACACTAATTAATTCCCTATATATTTTCTTCTACTAATATTATTAATTAAGTTTCTATCATTTTCCAAAAAACAATATTGAATTTGGTGTATATCGTCATTGCAAAGTCAACTAACTTGTCATACATATTGTTGAATAATATTGCTGGAAATTAACTTTAGTGTGTGTGTATATATGTGTCTTAAAACCAAAGTAGTTAGCTTTTGTTGTTAGTTTCCTTGGCCGCCTTTAATTAACCTTGTGATATTATGACATGTTCCAAGTACTACCGCCGCCTTTATAATTTCCAGCAATCTATCCATCCATTATTATAGTTAGCTTTTGTGAAAAATAATCAACCCGAATCTTTATCTCTCTACTCAGCATCTCAAACTATATATATAGTGACAAAATAAATGGATTATGGAAGTGTAGTTATTACTATACCAAACTCAACAATTCATACACCAATTCTATGATGATGATGACTACTACTTCTACTACTGCAGATTATGAAAGCGTGAAGCAGCTTCCTCCTGGGTTTTTGTTCTCTCCAACGGATGAAGAACTTGTCCTTCACTTTCTCTATGCCAAGGCTTCTCTTTTGCCATGCCATCCCAACATCATCCCTGATCTTGATCTCTCTCTCGCTCATCCTTCCCAACTCAACGGTATCTTTAACCTACTCAATTTCTTATCACCACTTTTCATATAACAACCAAGTTAACACCTTTTACTTTAAACCAAAATAATTTATTTTAAAATTGAGCAGTGTAAATATTTGGCAGATAAAGCGTTGTCAAGCGGAAATCAATACTATTTCTTCAGCAAAGTGAAGGAAAAAAGAATAACAGAAAATGGGTATTGGAAGGAAATAGGTGAAAGTGAAGCAATATTGTCATCAACGGTTGAGAAGAAAGTAGGGACAAAGAAGAACCTTGTATTCCACATAGGAGAAGCTCCACACGGCATTGAAACCAGTTGGGTCATGCAAGAATATCATATTTGCCGATCCTCTAACATTATTTCTACAAGTAGAGCCAGAAGAAAACACGTAAGTCACTACCCACATCCACTATAGGTTTTTTTTCCTTTGTGAAAATTTACTAACATCTAATTAAATTAAAACAGGATCATCAAATTTGGAGCAAATGGGTTTTGTGCAAAGTGTATGAAAAGAAGGGGTCCGTACGAGGTGTAAACTACTGTAGCGACGATGATGACAGTGGGACAGAGCTATCTTGGCTTGACGAAATTTATCTCTCGTTGGATGATGATCTCGAAGAAATTAGCGTCTCCATTTTAGATTGAACTAGTGAAGTACCCGTGCATCGCACGGGTATGATAAGCATAAGGGAAAGTATGAGGAAACAATACACTTATTGTACAATACATACAATGTGGGTGTAATGGAAATTAAAAATAAATAATGGGTTATTAATTAATTTCATATTATTAATAATTTGAAATTTGAAATTTA
Source organism: Arachis ipaensis (assembly GCF_059453495.1). Lineage (NCBI taxonomy): Eukaryota > Viridiplantae > Streptophyta > Magnoliopsida > Fabales > Fabaceae > Arachis > Arachis ipaensis. Next base: position 121,041,165 of record NC_142435.1, on the reverse strand, counting down.
AAACTATTTAGAATTAATCTTAATTATAGATTCAAATCAAATATTTAGGTTAAAAATAGAATCTCCCTGACGGCATATTCTCCTGGAGTACACCGTTGCCCCATGCGCTGATTTCCACCTTCTCCAGCAGTCAATTACCCATGCCTGCGTCCTGTTGATCGGCTTCTCCCTTCAGCTCCGATCGAACATTGCACCGCCAACAACGACTAACCAACCAGTGCCGCACTCTCTTCCGCACACAGCGCAGCCGGTTTTGAATACTTCAAAATGGCAGAATCACAAGGAAAGCGTGTTTCAAGCGAGGATCCTCTTTTATGCACGTCACCTAGCCGAAATTCATTAATGGAGGTCGATATAGTAGAACCTCTAGAGTGTGTAGCCTCTGACGATTCAAAAAATTTATCATACGAACAAGAAAACTTAGCCGGCAATGTCGCAGGCCATGCTCACGAGCCGAGCAAGGTGAGCAATTTGGATCCTCAAATTCTGCCATGGATGTTTATCGTGCGTTTAGTTTTTAGGTTTAGTCACAATGTAAAGGAGTATTTTAATTGTATGGTTATTGAAACATGCAATTGTAATAGTCAGTTGAGATGCAAATAAATTTATGGGTGTTTTATATTTAATGGTATCATTACATGCATTGAGGATTAGATGAAATTATTGCATGCTTATATGATTACATCCAGGAAGCATAATTTCGTACGTGTATTGAAGTGAATGATAGTTGTATTTGCACCATGCTAACCATGGAATGTTTAGCTTAGTGTTTTAATCATGTAATAGTATGTTTAAAAGCTAGATCACTGCATATTTTTTTAGTTACATGCTGATATGCTTCCTGTCTTTTATTTTAATATTTTTCATGCTTATATTAGTGCTTTAATCATGTAATAGTATGTTTAAAAGCTAGCTCACTGCATATTTTTTTAGTTACATGCTGATATGCTTCCTGCCTTTTATTTTAATATTATTCATGCTTATATTAGTGCTTTAATCATGTAATGGTATGTTTAAAAGCTAGCTCACTGCATATTTTTTTTAGTTACATGCTGATATGCTTCCTGCCTTTTATTTTAATATTTTTCATGCTTATATTAGTGCTTTAATCATGTAATGGTATGTTTATATGCTCACTGCATATTTTTTAGTTATATGCTCATATGCTTCCTGCCTTTTATTTTAATATTTTTCATGCTTATGGGATTATACACTACAAAAAAAGAGTTTAAAATGGCATTTATATTACGGCGGTTTTAAAGAACCGCCATAATATTCAGGTATTATGGCATTTTATGCTGTTGCCATAATTAAGTTTTCTAAAATTGCATTTTTTGGTGATTTAGGCGGTTTTTAACCGCCATTATCGAAGTCATTATTAAAAAAAAAAAGGCCCAAACCCAAGAAAAACTCTAATGCTGTTCTAGAACTGGTGAAAGTGAAACCCTACAAAAGTGAAGCTGCTCCAATGATCTTCTCAGCAGCGCTCTCCAGCGACTGAAATCGAAAACAACGATCTGCGTGACAATCTTCTCCAGCGCTGCTCCGGTGACGATCTTTTCAGTGGCGTTCTCCGACGAATCGATGCTTTCAGTTTTCACTCTCTTCTGGCTGTTTCTTGAGCTGTCTTTTTAGTTCATTTTTTTCTGTTTTTGACTTTTCTTTTTCTTCACTCTTGGTGAAATTGAAGTTTTGGTTGTTGATCTGTGATGAACAGAAACGGTGATTCTGGATCGAGGAGTTAGGGTTTTGATTGAGAGCGATGGGGAGAGGAAAGATCGCGATAAGGAGGATCGACAATTCCACGAGCAGGCAAGTGACCTTCTCGAAGCGAAGGAACGGTTTCTTGAAGAAGGCGAAGGAGCTTGCAATTTTGTGCGATGCTGAGGTTGGAGTTATGATCTTTTCCAGCACTAACTCTATGATTTCTCCAGTACCAGGTACTCACGATCCTCGTTCTAATAAGCTCTTATATTAGATAGATCTTTTCTTTTTTTTGACTTCTTCGTCGATCCTCGTTCATAATGAATGCTTATGTTGTATTTGATAAAATGACAGGGTTCAATTATAGCTATTATTATGGTTGTCATTATACTGAGGCAGGACCTAGATTTTACTCGTTTGCAAGCTCATGTAAACTCTGCTGGCAGACTCGTACATGCATTGAACTTGTTATGTTAACAATTTCATTACAAATATAGTTGTTACTATGCTCAACCTGCTTCCTAATATTTATAATGATGATGCTCTTGATTTTTCTGCATTTTTTAATTCACGTTTATATTGTTTTGATAAGTTTTTTTTTATAGGCATGAGTCTTCAGATTTAATTATAAGTTCTTTTTTAATTTTATGGCAAGTTCTACTACTAGTAATGTCTTTCCTCCCTGCTACTTCCATTTTGTAATTACTTTAAGGATGTCTTGTGATTGAAAATTAATTCACGTTTATATGGACTGATGTTGGGGAGTGAAAGGGATGTCTTGTGATTGAAAATTAATAATAAATTTCCTTTCTTATTATTTGATTTGATATGTTGTTAACTAGGTATGTGCTAAATCTAAAGTATGCTTCAACTGTTTTCTTTGAAGTGATTAACTGATTTGTATATATTTTTATGTGTGGAGAATCTTAGTTTACATGTGATAGATAAGATAATGTCATTGATAATGAACAAAAGGAAACAAAAAAAAAAGGTGTTGGCTTTGTTTGTGTTGCAGCTATCTAAGGGTGTCTTTTAGTATCTTATTATCTTCTTTTTATTTGTCTTTAGCATGTACTTTGTGTCAATATCTAAATGTGTTTGATGTAATATGCTTATATTCAATAGGTAAAGAAAATGTGTCCAAATGATCCCGATGCAACAAAGAAATTGAAGAAATGTGAAAAGGCAGTTATGAAACTTAAATTTGAAGAAGCCATTACTGCACCAGAGTCTCAAAGGCGTTCAGTAGCTGAATCTATTCGCAGAATGCTTCTATGTTTTCTGATCATTACTGTCCTCTCTATTCTGCTGTGAAACTTCTTGATTGTGGTTCCATGTGAGCTTTTTGAAGTGGCTATTTTTGTTATTTTCTGCATGTTCTTTTTTCTGTCTAATTGTGTGTTGGTAGGTAATCTTTTGTCTTCTATTTGATTCCAGTAAGTTGGGTTTTCTCGTTTAAAAAGTGATGCTTCATGGTTTCAATGCAGAAAGTGGAAGCAAGCTCTAGCTACATTCACCCATCCATCGAGAGGCTACAACAATTGCAAGAAAGAAGTTTACCGGCCTGCATCAGCTTTTGCCAATTCTTTTTTTCCTTTTCCCTTTAAATTGTCAAATTCATTTGTTTGGGTTCCCTTCCTTCTTCTGAGCTTGGCAACTTTTTTATTTAAATTTTAAGTTTTTAACTCATGATATGTTTAATTTGCTTGGTTTTGCATATGCATATAACTTAATCTTCAATGTGGCAAAGAGGTTGTCGCAGGAGATTGATGCATCGCATCAGCGAAGGTGGGACTGTGTGATTGTTAATCGATATCTGCATGATCTTTGGGACTCTGATTTTAAAGGAATAAGTTGCTTGTTCTTTTGTAATTTATCTATATGTTGACTTATTCTGTTTATTTATTCCAATTACAGTAAAACAGGATTTTTTTTTCTTCTCCTTGGCTTCCGCAAGATTCTTTGAAGACTAAAGCCTCCTCTTCGCAGCACAGGTTAGCTTAACATCTCTTTTTCCTTTTGATTTTCCTTTTCTGCACTTATACTTTTATGTGGTCAGATTATAAAATTTTCCTTTTCTGCACTTGTACTTTTATGTGGTAAGATCATGGAATTGGATTCATTACTCATTCATGGTGGACTTTAGTACCTTGCGGCTCAGTTCTACTACTACTACTTTCTGCACTGTCAAAAATCCAAAAAGATGATTTCATATATTGTGACACCAAGTCAAAGCTGTGCTGTTTGTATATATAATCCTATATACATATTCAGTTTCACTTATGTTGTTCAGTGTTCAGTGATGAAAAAGTTTTGGCTCCTATTCTTTTTCTTGTACATAGATTTTCTGACCCAATTTTTCAAAGAAATTTTTATTTTTTTTAACTAGTATCTTAAATCACAGGCTACTTTTATATTTATATGTATCTATATATTGATCTATACATTTTGCTACTTTTCAGTGTAAAGAGATCATGAATTTTGTGGTAGCACCAAGCTGAACAAATTATTTTCACTTTAATCAGGTGAGAATATAATATGATTAACACTTAATTAGTTATCTAATTCTAGTCTTGTTCATCATTTTCACTTTTACCTGGTTTTCTTTATCTTATATATGTTTGAAGAGCATTATTTTCTTATCTATTATATATGTTGTCTAAAACTTTAGTGACTGGTGTGATATGAGTTTGGAACTGGAAGAATTATTGAATCTGATCTCCTCTTTTTGGTAAGCCACATCTAAAATCTTTGTTCATCACTGACCCTATAGAATGCTACGCTATCTATATCTCTTTTTAAGGGGCTTAATCTTCTTTAAATGTTGAAACCTCAAACCTTTATAAACCATGATGATATTAATAAGGACTAGAAATTACCTGTATAAACCTCAAACCTTAGTTATACTATATTTTTCACCTGATCAGGTGTGATCTTGCTGGTTTGGAAGATGCATTAGTGAAGCGTGTGATGATCACCCCAGAGGAAGTTATTAAACGGAGCCTCGATCCGCAAAGCACAGCAATAAGCAGAGATGGCTTGGCCAAAACAATATATTCTAGACTCTTTGACTGGTAATTAAAAAAAATATATAATCAAATTCTAGCTATTCAAAACCTGCTCCACTAATGTGTTTAATTTGTTAATAGGTTGGTGGACAAGATTAACAATTTGATCGGACAAGACGCGACTTTTAAATTTTTTATTGGAGTCCTTGATATCTATGGCTTTGGAAGCTTTAAAACCAAAATCAACAGTTGGAACTCCAGCATACATTGCTCCGGAGGTTCTGTCACGAAAGGAGTACGACGGAAAGGTATTTGATAATTTGAGTTGTTTTGACCATTATCAATTCATAGTCTTATTAGAACAGCTTGATTTTGTAAGCACTTTGTCTTATTTTACAGATTGCAGATGTTTGGTCCTGTGGTGTGACCCTTTATGTCATGTTAGTTGGTGCATACCCTTTTGAGGATCCGGAAGATCCTAGAAATTTCAGGAAGACTATTGGGGTGAGCTCTCATCCAACTTTAACAGCTTGAATAATCTTTGTTAGCAGAAAACTCAAACTTTGATCCTTTGGTAACAGAGAATAATAGGTGTTCAATACTCCATACCAGACTATGTTCGCGTTTCTGCAGAGTGTAGGAACCTTCTCTCTCGAATCTTTGTTGCCGACCCTGCCAAGGTATCTTTTAAACTTGATAATTCCTCTTGCCGCAATTTCTATCTAGATTCAGTAATCAAATGATATACTAAATTGAATGGATGAACTAATGAAGTATCATGTACATTTTACATTACTGACACATTGATCATAGCAATAAAAGGTAAAATCATAGTTATCGTAAAGGATAAACATTTTCTTGCTTTGAAAGAATCAATGCATGTATTCATGACAAAGTATCTGTTAGAGAATATTGTCTAGGATATTTGTCTATTAATTAGATTGATAATTTTGTTAATGATAAAATACTAGGCATTCATCGCCTATAAATAGATGGTATCTTGAATCATATTAGACAGTAGACACAGCTATCACACAACACAAATAACATCTTAATATCAAGTTTACTCTTGAGTTGTTATCATGAATTCTAACAGCATCCAAATGAAAAATGGATATGCTAATTTACATCTAGTTTCTAAATTGATTGTTTCTTATCCTTGTTAAAGATTCTATTTTTGATGTAGGCAAGTGGGTAAAGGTTGAGAGGATCAAGAAGAGGATGAAGAAGGGGAAACAGAGAAAATTCCAAGGGTTGAGTTGGATAGGTAATGTATAACAATATTGTAGGTTGCTGAATGATTATTTCTAGATGGGTGGCTCCATTGAGATTTCCCAGATTTGTGTTGGTAGGTAAGGTGTTTGGGTTTTGCTTCTGCAGAAAGAACAGGATGGGTTTTGCTTCTGCAGAAAGAACAGGATGCGTTGTTTCATGCTCCTCATCAGGCAACAGTTACAATATCTCTTGGGAGGCACCGTTGGACGAGCCAGCGAAGCAAAGGATGCTTAAGGTTAAGGAGCCATTAAGTTTACTTATGATGTAATTGCAAGGAAGTGGAAGCGTAACAAGAAAGGATTTGCTCATGAATTTTGACAATATTTACCTTTGTTTAATTTAAAGCTCTTGAATTATGATGGATTCCATGACCGCATTATTCTATTGTTAATTTAAAGAATAATGTTGGCATTAGGTGCTCCTCTTTTTATCCAATCAAGTTTCCTTTGATTGTCTTCCAATCGACTTTACTCTTTCTTTGAATCTTTCCGTTACTTTTAAGAAATCTATTTCACAAATTTGTTGCTTAATCAAAATTAAGCTGCAGGAGTAAAAGAAAACAAGTATAAGGAGGTCATAAGAAAATTGCAAGCTTGGTGTTCCTATTTAAAATAAGAATGAATAAACAACTTGAAAATATCACTTTAAATAGGTGGTTTCATTTTTATTTTAAAAAACATAAAATTGTTATTATAATTAGGTATAAACGGCGGTTAGAAACTCCCATTTTAAACGAAAATGATGTCATTATACTCTGGTTAAACGGCGGTTAGAAACCCCATTTTAAATGAAAACGATGTCATGGCGGTTAGAAACCCCCATTTTAAACAAAAGATGCCACTATATCCTGGTAAAAACGGCGGTTATAACCGCCATTTTAAACAATATAAAAACTGCCGTTTTACGTGGAAATAATGGCGGTTAAAAATTTTAACCGCCATTTTAACCATCAGAAAACCGCCGTATTATCCACTGGTTATTACGGCGGTTTTCAGAAAACCGCCGTAATAACCAGAATGGCGCCCAGAATTCCGGCGTTTCTTGGAGGCGCCATTTTTGGTAAAAATGGCGGTTAGAACCGCCGTAATTTCCAAAAAAAAACTGCCATTTTAACCTTTTTTTTTGTAGTGATATAGTTAATCAAAGATGTGCTTATGTTTTATTGCATCTAAAGAAACGAGTGTGTATATGTAAATATATAGGAAAAGAATTTTGTGGCTGGAGTGAAAAAAGAAGCCACTAAAGGGTGAGTAAGGCCCATAACTATTAGCCAAAATGGAACAAATAATTCCACAAGATTTTCATTAAATGAGAAAAAAAAAACAAATAAATGGTGAAAACTAATTAAATAATACATGAAATGAAAAAAAAAACTCTTTGCTTGATTTGTAGCTGTTGATGTGTTTTTGGTGATTGTTTTAGAGATTGTATTGAAATGAGTTTTGATCAGGATCTTCCTCCTTTTGGTTACTTTGTTTGTTTTGGGAATTTTAGGCCGCGCAGTTGTCGGATGTTACAGATGTTGGAAGTGATGAGATGGAGTTTGGTGATGAGGTATTGGAGTCTAGCTTACTTTTGTGTACTCATAATGTTCATGTTTGATTTGATAACTAATGGTAATTAATTTTTTGTTCGAATTAATATAAAATACAGTTACCAGATCATGGTTGCTTACAAGAAGATGAGATACCAAGAGTTGGAATGCGGTTTGCTCAGTTACAGATGGCTCATGACTTTTATGTGAGCTATGCAAAGAAAGATGGATTTGCAACTAAGATAAGGACGACAACATTTGATAAGATCACAAAGGCTCCCATTAACCAAGCTATACACTGTAATCGTGATGGGATCCGCGAGTCTCGTGTTAAAGCACCAACGCGGAAGAATACGATTTCAGCTGCTGGGTGCAAGGCAAGGATATATGTAAAGTTTGATAAAGACGTGCAAGACTGGGTTTTACTCAAGGTTGACTTGACGCACTCTCACCCCTGTTCACCGAAAAAGGCAGTGCACTACCATGAGTATAGGCAGTTGACCATGCATGCGAAGTGCGTGATCGAGGATAATGATGAGGCTGGGATTCGACCAAACAAGACATTCTTTGCTTTGTCAAATGAAGCTGGTGGCCCCTCTAACTTGGGATTCTCAGAGAAGGATTTAAGAAATTATATAACAGCAAGGCTCCAAACTAGCAATGTGAATGCGGATGTCAGGGAGATGATGAGCTACTTTAGGAGAATGAAGGACATCAATCCGAACTTCTTTTACGCGGTGAAGTTGGACGATGAGTGTAAATTTAAGAGTGCAGTATGGGTTGATGCAAGGTGTAGGGCGTCGTATGAATACTATGGGGACATCGTGTCAGTTGATAGCACGTATAGTACAAATAGGTACGTGGTAGTTAAGTTGGTGTTTTTACCTTTTCTTGATAATACGCTTTTTTATTGTGATTGGCATTTCTTACATCTGGTTGGTTTTTCTGGTAGGCATGGATTACCGTTTGTGTCGTTCGTTGGGGTCAACCACCATGGTAGGTCGACCCTCCTCGGTTGTGCTTTGTTGGGGAATGAAGAAATCGGAAGTTATGAGTGGGTTTTTAGCCAATGGGTGAAGTGCATGGGAACTGCTCCAAAGTGTATCATAACCGATCAATGTCGATCCCTTTACCGTGCGATCAAAAATACTTTACCCGACACACGCCACCGGTGGTGCATTTGGCATATTATGAATAAGCTACCTTCGAAGCTTGGGGGTTACCGCCGGTACGGAGCTTTGTATGGTGACCTAAACGACATTGTGTGGAACTCTCGGACGGAGGAGTCATTTGAAGATGATTGGGCTGATTTTATAGATGAGTACAACTTACATAACAACACATGGCTGTCAGGTTTGTTTCTGTACGATTACTTCTCACGCTTTAATTGGAATTGTTCGGCATCTGAATGTTTAGTTTATCAGTAATTTTGGATGACAATTAGCTGGATGTTCATTATAGTAAACATTTGGATGTTTAATATATCAGTGATTTTGGATGTTCATTTCTCAGGTGTAGTAATATGTTTGGGATAAGCTTTATTTGCTTAATTTGGTATTATTTATTTCTTGTAGATCTGTATGATGAACGACGCATGTGGGTCCCAATATACTTCAAGGGTGAATTTTGGGCAGGAATGCGGAGTACGCAGAGGAGTGAGAGCATGCACGCATTCTACGGTGGATACTTACACAGTAAAACTAGCTTGGTCCAATTTATTCATGAATATGACAATGTGCTTGGAGTCAAGGAGCAGAGAGAACTGGAGGATGATGCTGCAGACTCGAGGGGGGTTATCCCTTGTGCAACTACCTCGCCTATAGAGAAACAGTTTCAGCAAGAATATACCACGAGCATTTTTAGGGATGTTCAAATTGAGTTTGTGAGGAAGGCTAACTGCAGAGTTTCTACAGTTGATGAATAGGGTCCATTGGTCTGCGTGAAGGTGGAAGAGAAGAAACTACTCAACGATACTATTCTATGCGTTCCGTACGATGTTCACTTTGACCGTTCCACACATGAGCTTTGTTGTGAGTGCAATCTTTTTGAGAGTTCAGGTGTGTTGTGCTGTCACTGCCTTGAAGTTTTCCATTCGTATAAAGTGTACAAAGTACCTTCCTGTTATATTCTTCCTCGATGGAGCAAGAAGATAAAGCGCAAGCATACGTATGTCAAAAGTAGCCATGATGTCAGTCGGTCGGATGAGAGTCATGTTGCATTCAGGGGACTGTGTGCACACTTTTATAATGTTGCTCAAGAGTTCCTCGGTGATGATGAAGAAACAGCATTGCTGCATGTTGCTTTGGAAGAAACAAGGGCCAAGTTGGCTACGCACCGTGCCAAAAAGAGGTCCGAGAGCGTGGCAGAGACTCAGACCAACATTGGCTCTCAGAGTTCGAATGATGTCGGTGTTGATGACATCCAAGGCCCACCGAAGGTCACCACAAAGGGCAGGCCAAAGAGTAAGAGGCTCGGCTATGCCCTTGAGAAGTCCATCAAGAATTCAAGACGGAGAAAACAAAAGAATTCACCCCCGGTATATGTTTGGCTTAATCCCAACTTTGTATGCTTATTTGGTATAGTACTATCCTAGAACATAACCATTGGACTTTTTCTTTTTAATTTTTGGCAGGTGGTTCGTCTGCACACATTTCAAGATATAAACCACTGTGCTGTTTCTGGCTTGAATGTTCCCGAACAAGCCGGTGGTTTCATGTCTTTGTTAAGCTCCTTCAACAAAAAGTGGGATTAGTTGTACGAGGTTGTGATAGTGTATATTTTCTCATTTCTGTGTTTATAGGATTCATGTTAGTTTCAAGGTTCTAAGGCAGCTGTTGCAAAGGTCCACATGTTATTGATTGCAAGAACCATTTTTCCATTTGTTAAAACGAAGCATTTTACTATTTTTATTTCGTGTAGACTTCATGTATAACATGTATATTTGATGGTTATTCTGTAACTTAGTATATAGTTTAATAAAGTTGTTTCTGATTTTTACACGCTTGACTATATAGTTTTTCGGTACTTAACTGTTCCTCATAGACATTGTTTTCACGTATTTTTAATGAACTAAAGTGGATGTTCATTTCTATAGGCTTTCAGATGTTCATTTTTACTATAAACAAAGATGGTTATCCGTTAGCATTAGTGACCACTAGGTTATGTTTTGATTTCTACACCACTAGGTTATGTTTTGATTTCTACACGCTTGACTATATAGTTTTTCGGTACGTAGCTGTTCCTCATAGACATTGTTTTCACGTATTTTTAATGAACTAAAGTGGATGTTCATTTCTATAGGTTTTCAGATGTTCATTTTTACTATAAACAAAGATGGTTATCCGTTAGCATTAGTGACCACTAGGTTATGTTTTGATTTTGACCTTGTTAGATTGGATGTTCATCATAGTAACGTATAGGATATTCAGATTAGCTATATTGACGGATGGTTAGTGGTCACCAGTTTTGATAAGCACAAATATGGCAGCTTTACCAAACAACTTTGATAAATCTGGGAGTCTAAAATCTAAAAGACATGGATAAATTTTAGGTAACATAACCAACATATCATTGTACTGTAGAAAAAAAAATGTCATGGAATCAGGTCTTTCTAATGTGAAAAATAACAAATCATTAAGCATGTCAGCAGTAAGTAAACTCAGTATAATCTGGTAGATCAATTCATTGTAACTAATACTAAGTAAGCAACTTCTTCCTCCCTCTGCGCATTGCCCCCTTCGGTAATCCCTCCGCACGTTCAATCAATGACCCTGTACTAGGTGCAGTGTATGGTGAACGAACGTCCTTCTTCTTGTTCCGTGGTTCATTGCGACGAACAGGTATAACCTTTTGTTCCAATAACGAAATGAGCTGGTGGACCAATGTATTGTGCGGGCCACAAATAATATCTAGCATCAACTCCATCCTGTCTGATTGGAGTGAATCCTGTGGGTAGATTTATCAGTTGGTTTAGTATTTTGAACCGTTACAGTAATAATTTTACAAGATCAATCATGACACTTGCGCAAATGTGAGATTTACAAACCTCATCCCATTCACAAAGTTGACGTTCTTCGGTCCAACTCTCCATCAACTTAATGACACACATGCCACAGTCAAAGCTACAGGACAATAAAATGCTATTGCAATTAAGTTGAGAAAAACCAACTTACATGGTTCGACACAATTTCAAATGAAATCTAACAAAGCCTCAAATTTGGGTTATAATTTCATCTCACTTGTTCGGTTGCTTTGGAACCCTCGCGTACGAATGAGCTGGGCCATGCGTAGTCCGAACAAATGCAGGAATAGAAATGCTTGCCATATCCTCACATAGTCTCCCCTGAAAATCATGCAACGAACATACGCGAGCAAAATTATTTCCACTTGAACTGTGCGGATGTATATTGATTAAAAGAATTATGGTATCTTACCACATATGCATCGAGCTTTATTCGTTTATCATCTTCTGGGCCATAATGCAAACTGTCGAGAATAAGTAAATGCTTCGCAACCACATCAAATGCATATACCCACCAATGGCCCCTCCAATAATAAGGAATTAACCACTGCAGCAAGCAATACATATGAAGAAATTATCCATGTGAGGAGATAAAAAAAGAAAGAAGAACACAAAAACTATTGATCTCATTCGACCATTCAAGAACCTTAACATTCTCAAATCATGTGACAAGCTATTTCCAACAGGTATTTAAATATAAAACAGCAACTCACCCATTTTCTCTTTGCAGCTTCTACTTTGTCAAAGAACCTAGTATCATCACCAAAGCTTGGACTAAGACCATCATAAATTGGTTCCACACCGTCCATAAATGCTTTCAGACTATCATTTTTTATCACTGACTCCTGCAGACCCACACATAGTAAGAATCCCAAGAAAAAGCTTTATCCACATTGTAATAAGAATGTAATTACCAATATGCCTGGACACACGCAATAGAACTCTCGCTTGAACCTAGATGATTGAGTGTCGTTGAAAGAATAACACATCCATTGAATTACCTACACAGAGTATTCAGCAAGTGTAATTCAAACACCAATATAAGTATAGAGAATTAAAACCCATGCTTAAGTTCATATACTTACACAGCTGTTTACCCAACTGCGGGGTTTCAAGGTCCAGAAATCATTCCTTTGTAGTACCATATAGCCCTGCCCTTCATAGGAAGCTAAATCTTGATTTTTATCCAATGACGGGTTAACTATCCAAGTTCTGATTTGTTCCTCCTTAGTCTCCCCCAATTTTATTTCTCTTAGTCTTGGATGAATTGAATGTATTGGGGACGGGGTTGGAGTCTTTTCAAGCTGAGTTAAACCCAGTGAAAAGCTCGGTCTACCTGGACTCGGTGTATGATAGGGTGATCTTTTTGGAAACACCGTTTGCAGGGGTTGCATGATTATGGCTTTGGTTTGGTGTCCCTGTTCAACATTATTGAGAACTTGGTCAAATTCAGGACACTGAACGATAGAGATGTCAAATTCGCTGCAAACTAATGGAACAAGAAATTAGCTAAGAGAACAAGTCATGCCTAGCTAGACGGCTAATCACATGACATGGGTGTGAAAAAAAAAAAGAAGAAAACATGCAGCAATGTAATTAATAACCCACTAACCGGTCAAAATCATAGTCACTGAGCTGTACAGGTGTTGCTGGCGGTGTGTGTGGAGATCCATTTTTGAGGTCAGTTTTTCCAGCTTGATGACTTTCATGAGTGCCGTTGAACACTGGATCTTCTTGTCTTGATTCATGTGGCGGAGGGTGCTGTCGGAATAACCGTATCCTTCTAGCAAGCGGGACATGGTCATCATCATCAGATTCTGAGACTACCAATGGCGCAGCAGTGCTTCCTGAGACACTTTCTTTTGGAATTTCTTTTCTGGTGATTGGTCTAGATCGGCTCCTACTGGCAATCACCTTTCTCCTCGTACCAGTCTTGGATTGCTGTGATGTAAATTCATGCATATCATCATTTAAATTAACAAACAAAGAAAACCCTACTAAAGTGAACAACCAAATCATACTAAGGTGTAAACCCAAAAATATAACAAAGTGAACATCCAATTCAAATTATCACATAAGCTATGATACAGAAAGCAGACCACCTTATCCGTCTCCGTGTATCTTGGCTGAGATGTAGTCTTGCCTTCGGTAGACGGAAATTGGTCAGTGTTCTTGCATGGCCTTCTGCACCCTCCTTTCTTGTTAACTGCCTTACTCGAAGGCTGCTTCTTGTGTCTTTTCCTTGAATTGTTGACTAGGCAACCCTGTGTTCAACATGGGACAACAAATACATGGAAAAAATCTAATGTGAACTTTCAGGCGTTTGGGAAACATAACAACCTCACAATCGTTCATAAAAACTAACCATCTATTGCCACACTATATTTTACATCCAAAACCCAACTATAGTGAACATCCTTCAGCAAGGTAATTAATCAACTAGGCAGCACCATCAAGCAATTCTTTCATACATAAAAAGCCATCCAAATAAATTAATCATAATTTATCTATCCAATTCAGGTTAGAACCTAATTTGAGCATCCTAAATCCTCCTGTTTAAGTAACAAACTCAACTAAAATAAAACCTTAATAAAATTAAAACACAACTATATTCAAACAAGCTTTCAGCATATAAACATGTAAATATCATACACGGTCATTGAACCATCTCAAGCAATACTATAGTGAACATCAACAACCCTACTACAGTGAACATCCTCAACTACAGTCAACCAAATAGGCAGCCCCGTAAAGCAACTGTTTTAAACATAAGAAACCATCCAAATAAAGAAATCATAAGTTATCTATCAAGTTCAGATTATAACATAATTTGGGTATTCTAAATTAACAAAATCAACTCAATTTAATGCTTATTAAAAATAAGACACAGCAACTGTATTCAAACAAGCTTTCGACATAAGAGCATGTAATTATCATTCACGGGCATTGAATCCAGCTCTGCCAAACGTTCATTTATAACCACCATGTATCAAAACAGGCTATGCAGCCACATAAGGAAGTTAATTTAGGATTTTGTAATAGCAGATTCTATGATAAGGATCAAGCATCCTACCACACAGGTAAAGAACCAATTAAATAAGCTCACGAGCTATCAAAAGAAAAGCAAATCACCTTTTTCGCCTTCTTGTAGCTTGGATGAGGTGAAGTCTTCCCTTGGGTAGACGGTGATTGGTTAGTGTCCGTCCGTGTCCTTTTACACCGTCCTCTCTCGTTAACTGATTCACTCGAACAATGCTTGTTCTTTTTTCTCCGGTTCCTTGCATTGTTGATTATGCAGCCCTGTGTGTTCAACATTGTGCAATATAGACATGAAAAAAAATCAAGGTGAACAGCCATTTGCATTATTGATCAACTAGATTATTAAAAATACATTATTAGAATTTGAACCTGTGAGATAACATAGTCGGCCTTCATATCAAGTTCATTCGTGGTCCATTCAACAATCCAAGGCTCGGGTACTCTACATGCATGCAATGGACCATGCTTTAATCGGTGAAAGTACAAAACCTATAAAGAAATATATTACATGTTAGGAAATAAACCTAAAGCCGTAGATATGTTTTAAATTTAAATAATTTATTGCCATTACCAACAACACAAACATGCACCCCCCGCATGTTTCCCGGTTCTCGTATTGGAATTTCCTTATTGCTTCTCTGTTGCTCGGTCTCCATTGGACAAGCAAATAGAAAGTCCCGCAGTTGGGTTGTGGTTTTCTTCTGAAATTGTCTCTTAATTGCCAAATGTGATTCATCTTTTTTCTGCAGCTCGGGAATTGGCTCTCCTGCGCGAAACAAAATATTTTACCAGTATCACTGCATGTCAACATTGGAATAAGCTTTACCACACAGCAAAAGCTTTACACCTTACATAATTTACACTAACCTCTAGAAGGTATGCCGAATACATTGCCGATAAGTTCTGCAGAAATGTGAATGTCACCGGCGTCTACCCTGAGAGTATCTGTCTCCACGTCATAGGCCCTTGCTAATTGGAGCATGATGCTCTGCTTCACATGCCATTGTGGTACCCGACATAGGAAATCAAATCCAATGGCCTCAATCTCAGCTAACTTACCTTGCTCATTATGTCGTTCCAAGTGGGTAAATAAGTTGTTAATGTAGCAAGGTGAGCAACGCGTCTCCACTAGTTTCTGTTGAGTAAAACAAATACGGATCAGCAGAAGGTGGTAATAAAGAACCATATATGTTCATTTAATCTAGTAATCAACGAGATACCTTTTTACCCATCTGGTTTTGTCTTCGGCCGGTTTAGAGATAGGTTTGTCTTTTGCTTGGTCAGCTGTAGTTGCTGTTTTCAACTTGCTGCATTATTGCGATCACTAATTACTTACAGGAAAAGTATTAAAATAAATTCCCCTCACTTCTAACACTCGACTCTCATTCTACCCTCAATTCGAGCAACAATCCAAGATGGTCTCAAAATCAATTCCATGGGCAGTTAATAATCAAAAAAATGGTTAATACTATATAAGAAATACATATATAATTTTTCGTATTGCAGAAAAGAAAACAATTTTGTTTATAATGCAAGCAATGTAATTTAATATGCCAGCCTCTAGTAGTTCTATGTCGTGCTGAATTCACACTGTGGAAAAAATTATACCAAAGTCGCCATGTAAGATCACACACTGAGTGTTCATCCAAAGTAAGTAACAAGGTCAGCCACATTAATTTTATCCAATAACCAGGACCAATGAATATGAAAAAATAAATAAACAAATAAATAAATAAATAAGATCAACAACATACAAAATGATCATAGTAATAAGATTAGGTAATATGAAGGAGCAAGTATATACTACACATATACACCACACAATTCTCAAGAGTCAATCACATGATCAAATAATGACTCTCATAAAGTGGTAGTTCTGGTATATAGTGCTGGTGATGAATCATGAGCAACAAAATTCAATGGGCTGATATAACATTCCCTAACTCCCAATATATATATATACTAAATCCACAAGAAACTCCCATCACATTATTTCAGTTAGGCAGTGCTTGATCAGACTCCATTTAACCACAACTATCCTCGTCACAAAGCACTCACAATTCACAAAACCTTAATAAAAGAAAAGCAAAATCTCCAAAACACTAATGAATGATTCTCTATTGCTGGATTCTCTAGATACAAGACTAGTATATGGCAAACTATTTTATTGATTTAGAAACTAGAGAGAAAATGATAGAGTTCAGCGAGATAAAGAACAAAGAGGGCACAATAATCAAAGTGGGTTACAACTAACAAATTGGCATCCAATTCTGGGAAACCTGGAGTAGAAGCTAAAACATAACAATTACAAAACTGCTCTTTGTAACAATAATAATCAATCAATCTGAAAGACAATAGCACTCACTAATCTGCAAGCGAACACAAAATTAAAAATTAGGAAAACACTCCCAATTAAATCAATTAAAACAAAACTATCTAATATATGAAGACCACTACCATCTAATAAGTAGAAACAATTTGTATTATTCATCACAAATATTTTTTATCCAAAATGCAATTAGACCGACTCACAATTTCTATCTTTTAATTTTTGATTATACGTGCTTTATTCTTATTGCATTTTCCCAATACTAATACTACTTTTATCAAAGCCACTCCCCAGTACAATTTCACATTTTGAAATTTTAAATTAGCATTCATTGGTATTGTTGTCAAAGTTGATAAAATTGGAATAAACCATTACAGTAATCTCCACTCATTCATATATAAAAATAACTTTAATCCTGATCAAAAGATGGAAAAAAATTTGCAAAACTAACCATCCAAATTCCTATTAAAGTAACCATCCAACAAATATCAACCAATATTCAACGATGGTCAGCCATTATACGTCACGTTACATGCACATGGTCCACACGGAAAAAGACAAAAAATTTTCAAAATTAACTCATATATAAACACGATCCCAAACTTTTCCAACCTTTCCCGCGCTAAAATAAAATTATGAAGAACTTCAACAACATAAACTAACTACAAAAATGGCTCCTACTGCTATTCCACCATGGATAATCACGTATTTCATCAACAAAATCTATCACTAATCAAACATGCAACCGCAATTACTAATCAGAAACTGAACAACCTCACCCACTTACCTTGGATGGTTAGGATTCTTCAGGTCAAGATGTTCGATCTCTTTCCGGTGACCCGTTCAGTAGCAAGCGGGTATTTCTTGAAGGTCGGTTGCTTCTTTGCTCAGAGACCACGGTGCCCGGTGGCGGAATACTCGGAAGATGTTTAGTTCGGCGGTGAGACCTCCCACGCCGCTGTTCTGGTCGACGGCTTCTCGCCCGGCAGCTAGGTTGCAGCGAATGCCGGTTGTTCAACGACGGCGCCGTGCTGGTTGGGAAAGGAACAGGTCGCTTGGGCTCGCCTGTGACCTTCCTTGCTTGCAGGTGGCGGGGCTGAGGGTTCTAACGCTCTCACGAGTCTCTGCAAGGAATTAGGAGGGTTTGAATATTGGGAGGAGAAACGGCAAACGGGGATTTGGGAAAACAATCAGCGAAACAAAAGGGATTGGGGTTTTGGGGAAACAATCAGCGAAACAAAAGGGATTTGGAGATTTGGGGATAAATTGTAAATAATAAAAATATGGTAGTGTGTTAAAGTAAACAACCATAATAGGATTAGGATTAATTTTCTGGTTTAATTTTAATTTGGGCCTAATAAAGAGCCCATTGTAGCTATTGTATACATATCTCATTGTTTCCCTAGCGGTATCCTAAGTATAATGAAAAAAATTAATATTAAGGTACTATTAGATTAAAAGATTTGGATCTTTTAAAGTTTGAATTTCACTTTAAAGAATAAAGTGTGATCTTTCACCATTGATTTTATAGGTGGGACCAAAAATAAATATGAAAGAGAAACTATTCAAGGGTAAAAAATTACACTTTACTCTCTAAAGTAAAATTCTAATTTTAGAGGATCCAAATCCTAGATTAAGTACTTAATATGGACCTTTTATATTAAATTGGATCACAAAAATAAAAATATATAATTTTACTTTTTAGATAAATACAACAGTTTATAAAAATAAAAAAATAAAAAATACCGTTTAATTATAAGAAACACATTATAATATAATTGTATAATAAAGTTGTGAATAAAACAATTTAATATTAAAGTCTTGTAAAAAATTTAACAATAAAATTAAAATTTTAATAAATAAATTATTACCTTAATATAACAAAAAATATTTGTTATGTCATTTAATAACAAAATTACAAAAAATGACAAAATTCTATTAATAAAAAATTACAATACAGTGCAATATAATTATCACTATATTTAGATAATAAACTTTCAAGAGTCATATCATTTGAAAATAAATAATACTAGAGTAAAGTATCGTTTTTGTCCCCAACGTTTGGAGTAAGTCCTATTTGTGTTCCTAACGTTTAAATCGTCCTATTTGTATCCCTAACGTTTATAAAAGTGATTCAATGTTATCCTACTATCAATTATACTAACAAATCAGATTATATTTTTCAATTATTCTCACTTGGATGTATTCATTCTCAATTAGACCTCACTTGGATGTGTTCAATTTTAATATTATACCCACTATTTGTATTTAGATTCAATTATGTCCCTAGAAAAGTGAATTATGTAAATGTTATAGGAATTAATTTCAACTTTTGATGAGCTATTTTTCGGAGTGGATCATCGATTCTATGCCAGACATTTGTATTCTAACTTCAAGAAGAGATTTTTAAAACTCAAATTAAAGCGTTCATGATGTGTAATTGACGGCAGGATAACATTGAATCACTTTTACAAACGTTAGAGATACAAATAGGACGATTTAAACGTTAGGGACACAAATAAGATTTACCCAAAACGTTGGGGACAAAAACGATACTTTACTCATAATACTATTAATGAAGCTAAAAAAGTAACATTCATACGATCAGCAAGATTCTCTGCTAAACTAAAAAGTCACACGCTAAGAAATTTTTCATTAACTATTAAACTTTGTCAATTAATGAGACACTAAGTAATAAGCTAAAGCAAATACTATAAAAAAATTACTGGAATAGCGACTGATTCTAGTGGTCTCTAAAACCTTGGTCGCTAATTAGAAAATAGCGACTAACTTCGGTCGCTAATCATTAGCGGCTAACCATTAGCGACCGATTTTAGTGACCGACTTTTGAATAAGGTCACCAAACCCTCACCAAAGGGTATCGGTCGCTAAATGATAACTAAATTTTTCGTCGCTAAATTGGTTGCTGAATAAATCGATCCCTAAATGGCGACCAACTTTTCCATCACTAAATCAGTTGCCATGAAATCGGTCGCTAATACCTGATTTGAAAATCTAAAATCGATCACTAAATTGGTTGCTAATTCCTGAACTAAAAATCTAAATCGGTTGTTATTCTTGATTTTATAATTATAGATTTTTACTAATTTCACATTTACCACTATTAAAACTTAATTTTCATAAATAATTATATTTTCACAAAATATAAAAAAAATCAAACATAGATTAATTTTTTAAATAAATACAAAAAATATTCATAATGTCTACATAGAAATATTCACTAGTTAAAACCCCTTAGTTAAACCCCTTTTGAAGCCTTTTGAAGAGTGGAAAGCTCATTAGTTATAAAAAAAAAAAGCGTTCTTCAAGGGCTCCATTCATATCGTATCGCCCTGAGAGGTTGACAATTGTTTTGATGTCATGATACTTTGAAGCATAAAAAAGCACTGCATTAGCTCCTGCATCAAGTTGCAGAAATTAATGTTTTAATGACACAAATATGTAAATGTAAGGTAACAAATTCTCTTCCACTGGATAACGATGTCCTCTGACAAAAATGTTGATTCTCACGAGTTTAATTAGCCCAACAATCTAACAACCATGCTTGTTTTGACAACATTTTGTGTTTTAATTAAGGAGAAAACTGCATTAAGATTAATAAATTATGTACCTGATCTCTAAAGTAGGCTTGTTCAATGTCTGTGGTAATGGACCTTCTAGTCTATTATTTTCTAAATTCCTGCAGAAACAGAGAAAAGAAAGAAAAGGCCAAAAGGGGGAAAAAATTAAACAATAAATAATAAACTTAAATCTTATTCCTAATTAAAATTTTGCGAGAACAAAATAGTCCTTCAAGATTTAAAAGTGACAGTTGTGCTTCTCGCCAAACAAATTCTATTTTTTTACCATTCACTTAATAAATAAGTTGTCAGAATTCAAGTAAGTGAACCATCTGGTTAATTTATAAGTTTAAATAAGCATCATCAGATTGAGAAAAAAGAAAAACAACAAATAAAACAAGAATCATCAAAACAAAACCATCTTAAATAAGCCATGATCATAATTCAAAATTCAAATAAACAAAACAAACCTCACCTCCTTCTGCACTGTCTTGTAGTTTTATCCTTGAATTTAGAAGTAATAATACCCCAACTGCAAATAGTTATTAATAATAATCTAAGATTCAGAAATTAAAGCTTTCTAAAAGGACAGAATTAAAAACCAGAAGACAGAAAAATGATGGAGAAAACCTATTTTAGAGTAAGAGATCAAATTTAACTCTAAATGGCAAATCTGCTTTTTCTTTCTTTCTTTTTTATTAGTTATTGAAATTTTCAAAACTATCAATTTTGTCCATAAAATTATATTTCATAAATAATTTTATTTTAAATGATCAACTTAACTGTTGCAATTTGAAGTAACAAATTAAACATGTAGTGATGTTTTTATATTACTTTTTCTTGATGATACCTTCATTTCTTCAATGAATGATGGAAAGCCTCCAATTGACATGAATGTCATGAAGCCTGAGATAAATGCACCACAAGCAACACGAGCTAGGATTGAGGTATAGCTATAGCCAATATCAAAATAGATAGTTCCAACACATATTGAAACTATGATGTAGATTATGATCCTCAACCAGTAGTAACCAACATCTTTACACATGTTCACAAATGATCTCTTTGTCAATGTCCTCAGTTGCTTCCACCAAGTTGCTTGACTTCCATTTTGTCTCTCATTTTCAAGCCCTTCCTGCAATTAACAATATCATCATCATCATACATAATTATGATCAAAATACGAAAATAAAACAGAACAACATAAGTAAAATCGGTTACATTAGTAGATAGTTCTTGAATCCTGTCCTTTGCTCTTGTTGCATAAGTTGAACGCCTATATCTATCAACCAGCATTGCTTTAATTTGTGCTGTGGCCATATTCATGAAAGGATCTGCTGAATTTGGAACATCCTAAAAAGGAAAGGAAAATATATGAAACAGTTCCACTAATTAACTATAATTACAAAGAATACAATTAATAGTTTGTACATACGTGAATTCTTTGATATCCTTTGAGTGTAGCTGTTATTAATTCTATTATTAAAAAATGACATGCAAGACACAAAATTACTAAATACCAAATACATAAATTACTAAATTAAAACAGAACTGATGTGTGAGGAGAGAATAGAAAACAGAGAAAAAGCTTCAAGATTCTTCTATGTGCAAAGAGAGATCTCAATCTTCTATTCTTGCCACTAACTAAACTAACTTCTAGATAAATATGGAGCTAACTAACAAAGAGATATATTACAAATTTAAGTTTTATAATAACTCGGTATATTTAAGGGTTTTTTGCAGAAGAAAAAAAAACCAGAAGCTAACCATTACCTCGTCAGTTGCATCTTCCCTTTCAGATGCACCGCTTTCAGCAGCTTCACAACTCTCATCTTTTTCTTTGTTTTCATGTTCTTCATCATGGTTATTTAACCAAAGCATGGTGTCACTTTGTACGAATAAAGCAACAATCTTATATCAACATTGAAAAACACAGAAATGAACAACTGAGATGAGCAGGAAAAACACAAGCAAGCTGCTCGACTGTCTCTGTACTAAATATTAGATGTATTCATTATTCAAATTTAATTTCCAAAATATAGTTAGCATACTGAGAAGTTCACACATATCTACTTTTCACCATCTATTATGTCAAAATTATCCTTTTTATATACCTGAAGAAGGATTGATTCATTCAGGTCTTCCACTGAGTCAACTTCACTATTTGAGTTTGTTTCAGCCTCTGCTCCACCTTCAATGAATTGCACATAAATTTGAAGAGCATTGAGGAACAATCAAAAGCATGACAAATTGACACTCATGCGTATAAATAAAATAGGAAAAGCCAATCCACTAGTATGGAAGCAATTTCACAAATGAAAAATAAAGAGGGAAAACATCTTGCATTTTTCATTTAAAGAAGAGTAAAGTATCGTTTTTGTCCCCAACGTTTGGGGTAAATCCTATTTGTGTCCCTAACGTTTAAATCGTCCTATTTGTATCCCTAACGTTTGTAAAAGCGATTCAATGTTATCCTGCCGTCAATTACACATCATGAGCACTTTAGTTTGAGTTTTAAAAATCTCTTCTTAAAGTTAGAATACAAATGTCTGGGATAGAATCGACGATCTACTCCGAAAAATAGCTCATCAAATGTTGAAACTAATTCCTACAACATTTACATAATTCACTTTTCTAGGGACATAATTGAATCTAAACACAAATAGTGGGTATAATATTAAAATCGAACACATCCAAGTGAGACCTAATTGAGAATGAATACATTCAAGTGAGAATAATTAAAAAATATAATCTGATTTGTTAGTATAATTCATAGTAGGATAACATTGAATCACTTTTATAAACGTTAAGGATACAAATAGGATGATTTAAACGTTAGGGACACAAATAGGACTTACCCCAAACGTTGGGAACAAAAACGATACTTTACTCTTTAAAGAAAATGCTTCCATAATTTCCCCTTCCTATATAGAACAAGAAAATCATTATACCATCTGAATATCTTCTTTATCCTTTTTAGTAAACCCACTAGCAGCAAGTTCCTTGTCTAAAATACTAGCACTTCTTTCTATTTCAGAAAAATAGGACCTTCCATCTTCATCTTTTCCTTCATCAGAATCATCATTGTCATCAATGCTTTCTTGAAAAGAAAGATTGAACCTGAAATAGAGAAGTGGAACTAAATTGTGAAAAAAAGCCTGATTGAATAGCAAAGATTAGATCCAAAATATTTATCTTTAGCAAACCAAGTTTGTGTTAGATGTACTATCAAGTTAGGAGATGCAATATGGTGAAAAGAGATATACAAAATAAAAAAGTGAAGAGGGAATAAACATAATTTTTTTTAAGTAAACTATGGCACAAGATAGTGACATATATTAAGTAGAAACTTATTGTCTCTAAATATACCAAGACAAAAGTTATGATTAGATGAAGTACAAAAAGGGCAACGAAACGAGTTCACTCTTATGGACAAACCACATTGCATCGACATGGACAAGATCTTCAAGTATTCAAACTGTAGAAAAACAAGGAAAATCAGGAAAACATTTGAAAAGAATCCAGATATTTGAGTGTTGAATCTGATATACCAACAGTCATTGAACTTTTCGACCGAAGATTCATGAATTGGAACGCAAACCATATAATGCTTGATTTAATTGTAAGATCTAAAACGTTTTTCAGAGGCCAATGTCTTAATTTATAGATTTAAACCCTAAATTATGAATTCAGTGAGAAGAAATTTATCCAATCATGAAAATACAGGGTTGATGTTTAGACATTAGAATAGGGAAATCCAAACCCTAAAACACTGATGACAAGAATAAAAATCAAATACCTTGTCATAAGCGGTTTTTGTCCATCTCTGCCTTTTCCTTCTCAACTTGCTGCTTCTGTTTCTCCAACCTCTCTCCCTCCCATTTCTGCACACAAAAAAAATATCGGAATCGAGCTTCGAAGAAGGAGAAAGAGAAAGGGAAAGGGAAGGGGAGAGATACCTTGATGTAGACGTTCTCTTTGGCCTGCTCCTCTTTGCTGAGAACCCTACCTTTGCTGTTGTAAAAGCGAGAGAAAGCACCGCGAGATGTTGAGTTCAGAAGACAACGGCGACAGCGCTGAAGCTGGAGAAGATGACGATGACGGCTGCGAGTCTAGAAGACGATGGCGACGGCATCGAGATTGGAGGAGAAGACAACGACTGTTTAAGGGGGGAGAAGTGTAGCTCAGTAACTGTTTGAGAAGGTAAAAATGGTGACTGGTGAGGGTGAGTTAGGGTTAATGATGAGTATTTCAGTAAATATTTTAAATTAGTTACCGATTTAGCTACTGATTAGTTATAACGTTATTATACTGCGGTCTCTAAATCGGTCGCTATCTTAATGATTAGCAACCGATTTAGCGACTACCAACTTAGTGATTGAGTTAGTGATCAATTTTTTTAGTTTATTTTTCTGTTAGTTACAAAATTGGTCGCTAAATTAAAAAATAGCGACCGATTTTGTGACCAACAATCCTACCTAAGCGTTACTTTCTTATTTCAGTTGCTAATTCGGTTGCTAAGTTAAAAAATAGTGACCGATTTTAGTGACCAACTTTATGTTACTTGTATAAAAGCCTTATCGATCGCTAAATTGGTCACTAAAATTAGTCGCTGATTGTAATTTAGCGACCGATTTAGCGATCAACATTTTTTTGGTCCTTGAAATCCTATATCGGTCGCTAAATCAGTTGCTATTAGCAACCAATTTTTTCGGTCACTAAAATCGGTCGGGGTAAAGTATACTTTTTGTCCCTGAAGTTTGACAAAAGTTTCAAAAATACCCCTAAGTTTTATTTTGTTTCAATTTTGTCCCAAAAGTTTTCGATTTGCATCAAATACACCCTTGACGGCTAATTTTTCAAAAAGTTTAAGACCAATTCAACAATAATTTCATAAGAACAATCCTTAACACAAGCAAATCAAGCATCCTTTTCATGCATTATTATTAGATTGGTCTTAAATTTTTTGAGAATTTATCCGTCGGGGGTATATTTAATGCAAATCGAAAACTTTTGGGACAAAATTAAAATAAAATAAAATTTAGGAATATTTTTGAAACTTTCGCCGAACTTTGGGGATAAAAAGTATATTTTACTCCGACTAATTTTAGTGACCGAAAAAATTGGTTGTTAATAGCGACTGATTTAGCGACCGATATAGAATTTCCAGGACTAGAAAAACGTTGATCGCTAAATCGGTCGCTAAATTACAATCAGCGATCAATTTTAGTGACGAAAGAAATTGGTTACTAATAGTGGCCAATTTTGCTAAATAGTAAAATTATTAGAAACTGAAATTTTTTATCATGAGGTTGTCTAAGAAGGAGATATTATAACATGTGGAGTTTTCTTCAATCTACATATTCATGTCTTCTAAGATTTGATTTCCAACATCCAATGCAATTTCTCCAACACATACACTAAAACAAGAAAGAAGTTTCTGAAATTTATAGTAAAGTAGTTTTTAGAACAAGATAGGTTGGGTAGATTCATGTTTTATACAAAATTAGATGGAATAATATTGGTAAATTCCAAAATAATAGATAAGGATTGTTTTCACAAAATATCTCAAAAAAAAAAAAGAGTAGATATACTAACGATCTGTTTAGAAATTTTTAATAATATAAAATTAAATTGAATTTTAGTATTTAGAATGAATTAATTCTAAAATTATAGAATTGAATTCTAATATTTAGATTGAATTTCAGTAGTGTTTAGAATGTTTATCAAATGAATTAAATTTTTATAATAGATAATTTTATCCTTTATTAATATAATAGCATATTGAAATAATAAATATATTTATTTATTAAATTATATAAAATAATCAAAAAATTATATTTTAAACTAATTTTTTTAACTAAAATTTGTTCACCTCTTTATTTAAAAAAAATTAGATTAATCTAAAAATATTAAATTTTAAACATTATTATTAATTAAAAAACAAATAGTTTTTCATGGTTGATTTCAATGACAAATCAACAATAAAAAATAAATATGAACTATCAAGAACCAATTTATTGAGTAGTCTAATGAGTAGTGACATAAAAAGTTTTAAAAAAGCTGGTTATTAATGGTAAAATGATAAATTAAAACAACTAATTCATGTTATTAAATAGAACAAAATTATGCCATTTTTTGTTTGTGTCATAATTGATACAACTTCACTTGAAATGTTCAAACATTGACAAACGCTTGATGTTATTAATCTAAGTTAAATACATAAAATCTATACGTGTGGATATTTTTTTAGATATACATAGTAGGTCTTTTAAAAAAATATATATATTATATTAAGTGAGTTGAAAAAAGGAAAAGAGAAGAAAATGAAGATGGTGAAAAAAGAGAGAGTGTGTGTTGAAATATAGGAGACATTAAGAGAAAATGAGTGAAAAAAGTTTTAAAAAAAATTAGTTAGACTATAAAAATATTTTATACATTTTAAATTTTAAGTGAAATTCAATAAAATAGAATTTTAAATTAATCTATCGAAATTGATTTTGAGAGAAAATAATAAAATTTAATTAAATATATTTAAATTAATTTAAATATTTTTGTTTCAAATACAGTAAAGAATGAGATTTTTTTGTTATTGAAAAAAAAAACGATACGATGTAACAGATTCACAATATATATATATATATATATATATATATATATATATATATATATATATATATAAAAGATGATATAATATAATATATTAATGCTTGATGAATGAAAAAATCGTCATCACTACTTCACTATCTTTTGAAAATGACAAATATGAATGATTAAACACACTCGTTAAAATGTCAAATAGCTAGCAAAATGAATAGAATTTGACAAGGAAAAGAAATATCAATGGTCGAAATATGTGTGGATTATGTGAGCCTATGAATGAAACATTTTTATAGAGTTAAATCCAAAGTAGTTTCTGAGATTTACAAAATATATTGATTTAGTCTCTAATTTTTCAATTGTATTATTTATGTCCTCGAGATTGAAAAAAATGCATCTAGTTGATCCCTTCTCCTTTTTCCGTCCAAAATCCTTTCCGGCGGCAGTGATGTGGCCATTTTTTGCCATGCTGGATATCCCAATGGTTACATGACGTGGCTATCGAAAGTTTGTAACTCAATATGGTCCCTGAGCCCCGTTTTAACCCTAACTGCTGATGGAGTAGCGTATCACTTTTTCTTCTTGGTTGGACGTGCAAATGAGGGAGACGAGAGTTCTATTCTATTCGATCAATACTTTTACCACTTGAAGAATATACCTCAGCTGGGAATTTGAAATTGATGTCATCCAACATACTCTCCGCAGCCTCATTAGTTTTCTGGTAACCATAATATCCATCTTCCCAAGTCAACAAGTAGCAAACCAAACAAAATTTTGTTAATAATCCAAGGTTTAACCCCTTTTAAAGTAACGTTAGTCCACATAAGCAAATAACATAAGGAAATGGTGAGCCATCAACAACATGATCAATTCTTCTAGAAGCACACCACTAACTCATAATAAGTTGAAAACTGTGAACTTAACTTATTGAGAAACTACCACATAAAAAGACAACTCTACTCATTTCAGCACAAACAAACACAAAAGATAGCACAACAAATAGCCACAGAACTTACATGGTGAAACAGTGGTTAAGCTTCCAAAAAACAGCATACTTCCACTGTGTACCATCACAAAAGCCCTTCAACAACTGATGAGTCATAGAAATGGCTTCCATCTGTTCTATATTCTCTTTTTGCTAACACTTTTGAGGAAAAATGTACAAAAATCGCAGTCCAAATAACAAGTTCAATGTTCAAAGCACACAGATAAACATAAACACAAAACACCTAGCTTCCTCTGTATGAACCTCTCCCGGCTTGTTTAATCCTCAAACCAGCTCTTTTCTAGATTGGTGACCCTATTGTACCAATTAGCAAGAAAACAACCATAGCTTGTTTCCTCCAACACAAAACTATGAGAAAGTAAACGTATAGTGCCGTAATGTCACAATCAACAATCACTATAAGGGGATCAAGAGTGCACTCTTCTGTGTCATTTTCACAAACAAGTTATGTACATCCAATTTTTCTTTAGAAGAAGAATGAGCCAAAACTGGGATTCAAGCAAGAAGAACCTGCACCTGCATAACCAAAGACCAAGAAAAAGTTGGTGAAGTCAACTCATGACCTATAAGGCTATAACTAGTCAACTACAGAAACAATCACCCCCCAAAAGAATCAAAACTCATTTTTCTTTTTTTTTTCCTGCTTCAATTTTCTCAGCAGCCAAACAAACACATTTAACAACAACCAAACAAACAAGATTCTTAACACTTACCTCTACTATGACTACGAAACCAAATCATTTTCACCATGCACAAATTCATTACACTCCATGGCTATCGAAAGCTCTGGCACTCGTGAGGCTCTGCTGTGACTTGGTGTCCTTGTCGTCGATCGAATAGAACTTTCGTCTCCCTCATTTGCACGTCCAACCATCGTTCCACCCAGCACAGCAACGACGAAGAAAACGAACAGGGAAGAAGTACCCTACTCCATCAGCAGTTAACATTAAAAAGGGGCTCAGGGACTACATTGGGTTACAAACTTTCGATAGCCACGTCATGTAACCGTTGGGATATCCAGCATGGCAAAAAATTGCCATATCACTGCCGCCGGGAAGGAGTTTGGACGGAAAAGGGGGAAGGGACCAAATAGGTGCATTTTTTCCAATCTCAAGGATATAAATAGTACAATTGGAAAGTCAGGGACCAAATCGGTACATTTTGTGAATCTCAGGGACTACTTTGGGGTTTAACTCCATTTTTATACGTAAATATGAGTTTGGTGCACCGATAATAATGTCTACCATTTATTTGTTTTAAAGAAGAATTTATAATTGTTAATTGAAAATATTTTTATAATTTTATTAAATGAATTTAATATTAAACTTAAATTTAAATAATAAGAAAATTAAAATATAATTTAAAAAAGAAAATCATTGAGTTCGTGTGCTTACCTGCAGAATGAAACTAATTTAGTAGATTTTGTAGAGTTAAGCTTCATTTTGGTCTCTGAGATTGGCGAGTTGTACTGATTTGATTTTTGACTTTTCAATTCTACAATTTGATCCTCCAGATTCAAAAAAGTACACCAATATAGTCCCTCCTCAACGTCGTTAGTGAGATAGCTTAAGTCTTACCATGTTGGACATATTAAAACGAGATTTTACACGTTTTGACGCTAAAAGAGCACTAAATGATGTCATTTTAGGGTTTGAACAATATTAAAAGGGAAGGGTACAACATTTTAATATTGTTCAAACCCTCAAATGACGTCATTTAGTGCCTTCTTTAGCGCCAAAATATATACTACGTCGTTTTAATATATCTAGCGTGACAAGGCTTGAGCTACGCCAATAACGGTGTTGAGTTCCAGCGACATAAGATACACAAGGGACTACATTGGTGTACTTTTTCGAATTTGGAGGACCAAATTATCGCAATTGAAAAGTCAAAGACCAAATTAGTGTAACTCGCCAATCTTAAGGACCAAAATGGGGTTTAACTCGATTTTATAGCATATTTAATAAAAATAATGCTACACATCCAAATCTTTTTGCTAACTAAGTCTAACTAAGTTGGTTTAACGTAACAAAAATTAGTTATAGTTAGCATTATTTTAAATTTTATTATTTAATTTAGTTGGACTTGATTCATAAAAAGACTTAAATGTGTAGCATTACTCGTTTAAATAATGAGACAGTCTTCATTTTTTTTATTTTTTTTACGGGTATTAGTCTCCATTTGATTTAAAAGTTCAAGTTGTAACTGTAACAATTTAATTATTAGTACTTTAGATACTTGAAAAATTTTCAATGTAATGTTACATACTTATTAACAACTGGATTAGGAAATGATTTGTTAAAATAGTTTCACCTAGGGTCGAGTTGTTCACTTAGTTTGTGTTAGTAGGGAGGGTCAATATAAAGGATTGGCTAAGCAGATTGAGAATCTTACAACAGAATGATAATTTGTGTATTGTGTAAGAAAGATGTTGAGAATGTATAACATTTATTTGTTAGTTGTGAGTTCTCTTGGCAGGTGTGGTGTGCATAGATCTCAGCCTTTGGACAGAAGTGGACTGCATCAGGTAACTTGAAAGAGCACTTTGAGAGTTGGAGATCCATGCCAATGAGAAAGGAGCAACATAAGCGTTGGCTAGTTGGATTTTTTTCAGTGGTATGGATTATTTGACTACGACAGAATGATGTCATTTTTTAGAGCAAGACAATAGGAGTTATATACTGTGTGAATCAATCGTTTTCATGTGCTACAGAGTGGTGTGGTTAATAACTCATGTTGTTGATGGCTATGTCAGAGATGACATAAGAGTTAATTGTTTTATGTTTCTAGACTGGTTACTTTACTCCACTTGAGTGTTGAACTCTTTCTTTTCAAAAAAAAAATTATGCAAAGAAAACTTAATAAAAAAAACTTGTGACTCATGTTAAAAAAATATCATAAAATAATGGAAGTTTTTTTATACATAGTTGGAGAAATGGAGAGTAACGCAGAAGAGTTAAAATATTTTTTTTTAAAAATATTTGATAATAAAAAAAATAGCCAAAAACTACTCAAACTTTTTATTTTTTGCTTTATTAGTTTTGATTGAGTCTTTTATTTTGCTTCTCTCGTACGCATAGTTACAGTTTATTTTGATACTTTCTCTTACATTTAATGTGAACAATATTCATAAACTTTTAATGTGGTGATTTATTTATAGAATATATTATAATTATAATAAAAACATATCCCATGATTCTTACAATTTAACTGATGTCCTACAAATATAAAAGCTTATTAGTAACACATTCAGGATCTCAATTGACGTCCTACAAATATAAGTTCTAGCAACCAAGAAGAAAAAACATACCCCATTAAATTGAAAGAAAAATTTATCATCTATCTCAATTTTTGTAAGTGTTTAATTTTTATCCATGATACAATAATTTTTTTATAAGCATTGCTTTTTTTTTTTTTTATTGGTTGTTTTTTAAATCTTTGTCCTTTTATTTTTAAAAACAGTCCCTTTCAAATATCAATTATTATATTATTTTTTTACATTTTATTTTTTATTTTTTATTTATAACGATCGATAAGTAAAAATATGAGTTGTATAGTAAAATTTGTGAAAATATTTTTAACTTAATATCTATAATTTGATACATATAACATCCACAATTTTATACTTATAACATTTATAATTTTATATTTTTAAAAAATTTATATTTATTGATTTTAATTTGATCAGTTAATACTTACATTAAAAAATTTATTTCATAATTTTCTTCTTTATTTCTATTTTTTATTTTATAATATATAGTCTGTATGTAAAAATATGAGTTGTCTAGTAAAAGTTGTTAAAATATATCTAATTTAATATCAATAATTTTATATATATAATATCTATAATTTTAAACATATAACATTCATAATCAATGAATTGAAATTGGTTTGTTATTATTTAATATTTATTTTTTTATTTTGCACATCATAAACCAATAGTTTTTTATGTATCTAATTTTCATAAATGGAGACTAATCGAATTTGAAATTTTAGATTTTTTTTATAAAATATATTGTGGTAATTTAAAAATATTTTTTAGGATTAATGATATAAGAATTTAAAATTTTCATTTAGAATAAAGATTGTATAATTATGTATGTAATAAACTAATAATGAAGGAGAAATTTTTGAAATTTGATTCACATAAAATTTGAATTAATTTTTGGTATAATTAAATAAAAAATAATTATAAAAATAAATTAATTATATCATTTAATTAAAGAAAATAATTTATACTTTTTTATAAGTGAAAATATTATTAAATATATTTTTATTTATTATTTTTCATTTTTTGGTTATGTAGCAATATTTATTTTTAAAAGTGGATCGTATGTGAGAAGTTTAATTATAAAATAGATTATCTTGTGCATGATTGATTGTTTAATGAGTAAAAAATTGTAAAGTGGAGTATCTTGTGATGAAACAGCTAAACTAAATCTAATTCCTATAAATATCTTATATGAAAGAATTGTAGATAGCCAAAACCCATAATGACTCTTGTATTTGATTGGTCAGAAATGTTTCTTTAATTAGGCAACAATTTTGGAGCAACCATTTTCTTCCACAATATGACACCTATCATATATTTGTATTTTCTTATAAGGGGTTCTTCTTTTTGGGACATTTGACAAATTGGTTCTTTTATTTCTAGTTAAAAATTTTAAAATTTTTGTCAAGTTAGATTGGTTTAGTGGTTAATTTGCTAATTTGCTTAAGTAAATATTGAGAGTTTAAATTTTGTTTTGTGCATGTAATAATCCATCGATTAATGGCAAACTCTTCAATAAAATTATGATTCGTAAAAGATTAGTCTTTGACATGTCAAACTGAGAGAAAATTTAGCGACTAGAGCGGATAATTCATGCAAATGTGATTAACGTATAATTCACTTATATTGAAACATGAAACTTAGATGTGGAATTTGTAACATCCTAACTTTTTGAATCAAATCATTATTTAATAACTAATTAATTAATTAAAATGGTAGTAATTTAATATTTGAATTTAAAATTTAAATATATGAAAATACTAGTGGTAGTAAATCTCTAACCGACAATAAACAACTTTTTAAAATATAGTCATAATTAATTCTACATTTATTAGATTTGAATGATATTTAGTTATATGAAAAGATAATAATACTAGCTCTATTCCTTAAGTTCGGTATAAAATCAAATTCAAATTAAATTAGATAGATAAATCGGTTACGAGTTCAGAGTAGAAAATCGCGCTCTTATCAGCCAGCCTGATATATTAACAGTATTTCGAGAATATCTCAAGCGGTGGTTATCCAATTTACTTCATTTAAGAATCGTTTTAAAGATAATTCAATTCTCTATAAATTTGACTCTAATAACTAATTCCAAATTCCAAACGTAAAAAAGCTTATAGGGCTCACAAAGTGACGATCCAGATTGAAGATTTCACCTAAATGCCTCCTAACATAATCTGCACATACCTGAGAGCTATTTGATCCTTCCTTTCTCATTCTATTCCCTTTTTCTATACAAAATATTCTAGTATACACAAAGTCTAGTCATGAAACAAGTCTCTCTTCACTAACAAACCGCATCTATTTGTATCGGAATACCTAGCGGAACTTCACTCGAGGTAGGGATTTTGTGCTAATTTTTATATGTCATATCTTAAATATTTTTGAACATATATGTTAGTATTGCACGTCATGATATAATGTTTCTTTTCTCCATACCCATGATGCATTATAATAACAATCTTATGTGCATTAAAGAACTGAGGGAATGATCCTTCGGTAAAGGAAGGTGACCCCCAAAGACAAGATAATCGAGATGATCTTTCGGTAAGGGAAGGTGATCGAATCGAGATGATCCTTTGGTAAGGGAAGGTGATCGGTAAACTTTTGGGAACCTTCGGTAAGGGAAGGAGACTCCCATCAATTTTATAATAATATATATCTTGGTTGCAATAACTTCCTTCTTTTGTATGTCTAAATAACCTTGATTGTAAATTGAACTGAGGGAATGATCCTTCGGTAAGGGAAGGTGACCCCCAAAGACAAGATATCGAGATGATCCCTCGGTAAGGGAGGGTGATCGATCGAGATGATCCTTCGGTAAGGGAAGGTGATCGCTAAAACGTTCGGGATAAGAACCTTCAGTAAGGGAAGGGGACTCCCATTTTTATACCAGTTTGAGCTCAATACCTTCCATAAAAGCTACGAGAAAAAGTAATGAAAAGTACAATGAAAAGTATGATCATGATTGTTCTTCTTTTATCCTTTTTAATTTATGATTATGGTTGCATTTAAAGATCCTTCATTTATCCAAAGTTCCTTTTTGTATGATGTATGATATTGTTTAAGATCTCTATTTTATTTAGATCTATTCTGTTTGACTTATCTATGGCAATGTTACTATTCTTCTCTTATTTATTATTTATTTGTTCTTGCTTTATGTCCTATGAGAACATCATACCAAAATTTATGAGTTTACCTTTATATGTTTTAACGCTATAGGCATTTTGTATGCATTACACATGTCATAACATAAGTAAATGAGAAGCATCTAAAAGTGACACCACTCCGACTAATCAAGACTTTTGAAAATAATAATTGAACAACATTGCATCATCACTGTTTTTATTTTTAAAACTCGAAGTGGCTGAGGATGGATACGATGA
This sequence comes from Arachis ipaensis, assembly GCF_059453495.1. Classification (NCBI taxonomy): domain Eukaryota; kingdom Viridiplantae; phylum Streptophyta; class Magnoliopsida; order Fabales; family Fabaceae; genus Arachis; species Arachis ipaensis. The sequence continues at coordinate 121,006,408 of NC_142435.1, read as the reverse complement.
CACCATATAGATAAACTACTGAGAAACTTTTGTTTCTCACCCCTCTCTCCGTACCATCTTCAGGAACGATGCAGTACGAAGCAATACAGTTGAGGTGAAAAGACAGGTGCACTAGTGGGAGCAAGCTATCAAGGACGTAGATACAAAACATTAAACGTTTACCTTAAGAAGAAAGAATATGCGATTGTTTTAGCCATAGTTAAACAAATTAAGAGAATTAGGATTTTCTATGTGTCTTGTTTTATCCTTATTGACTGATTGCAATTGTAACTATTATGTTTCCTTTTTTTATTTGGTATGAGTAAAGCTTGTCATTGTTGTACCTTCATAGTTTAGCACACCGGTTTTTCATGTTAGTATTTTCAAATCCATTTATATTTTTCAACTAGTAACTATTCTAATAAAAACTAATTATTCAATATTTTTATCTATAAATTATTTTATATAAATATTTCACATTTATTTTAAAAGAAAAATTTCGCAAAAAGTTTTGAATATCAGCTACTAAATATAATCCAAATAAAGCTTAACTCAGTTTAAAAGTATTAGGGTGTTACATTTTGGTATCAGAGCAATTTGATCCCATAGGACACTTGCAAGATTAATTTGTTATCATTTAGTTATAAATAGTATTATATCGTAAAATCTTTTCTATGTGATGAATTTAGATTAGACATATTTGATCATCTAATAGTAAAAGTTATTGTGCTCTTGAATGTTTTGTTTGAGGCTTATTGCCGTAATTTTATGATCAAAATGTGCATGTGTTAATGTTAAAACATAGATCATCTAGGAACACCCCACTCATAGTTAAAGATATATCCAAATACACATGAGACGTTAAAAAAAAAGGGGTTAAGAAATTATGTTTTTGTCACTTTATATGCTTAGCATGTGTTTTAATTATCCTCTCATTTTCATGTTGTTGTATGATGCCTTTGTTATCATGATTATTGTTTTATATTTTATTCTTTCTTTTCTTATTTTATACTCATACATTTTAATCATTCAAATTCTTTCATGTGCAAAATCTATTATCTTTAAGTCTTTGTAATCAAGAGTACATGCATATCCTTATGTTTTTTTTTATAAATTCTATTTTTATAATTATTACTACTATCTCGCAAGCCATTTAAGCTAAGAGTACATGCATTTTTATGAACTCTATGTGATTATTTAGTATGTCCGATTATTATGAAATTCTCTTATACATGTGACCCTACACGATTTTTTTTATGTGTATGCTCTTTATGTTACTATTATTACCTCTTTGATCAGAGGAAGGAAGAGAATGTGAAGCAATTGACTTGCATGAGACTAATTATCTTTACTTTTTCGAACCCTGTTTATCATGTTTTTGCTTAGCTTGAATTGACATTAACTTCTTTGATTAGTTTTTTCTTTTCTTCCTCCTTGGTGTTTGAATTAAAAAAAATGAATGAAATTATCTATCATGTGAATCTATTTTATATAATCATATTGAACTTAAACGTTTAATTCACATTTAGTGCACTTAGTTAGTTCATGATGAGAATAGAGAATAGAACTGTTTTGTAACTTTACTTGATTTGATTGAATGTATGGATTCATTGAACTTATGTATGTTAGGAACTATCATATATTCCTATAAAAAGAAAAAAGGTAGATAAAATGTAGATAAAACCTACTAGGATAAGATGAGGTTGATTAGTATGTTCTTAGAAGACGCGAATTTTGAGGACAAAATTCTTTTTTAAGGGGGTGAGAATGTAACATCCCAACTTTTTTGAATCAAATCATTATTTAATAACTAATTAATTAATTAAAATGGTAATGATTTAATATTTGAATTTAAAATTTAAATATATGAAAACACTAGTGGTAGTAAATCTCTAACCGACAATAAACAACCTTTTAAAATATAGTCATAATTAATTCTACATTTATTAGATTTGAATGATATTTAGTTATATGAAAAGATAAGAATACTAGCTCTATTCCTTAAGTTCGGTATAAAATCAAATTCAAATTAAATTAGATAGATAAATCGGTTACGAGTTCAGAGTAGAAAATCGAGCTCTTATCAGCCAGCCGGATATATTAACAGTATTTCGAAAATATCTTAAGCGGTGGTTATCCAATTTACTTCGTTTGATATTCATTTTAAAGATAATTCAATTCTCTATAAATTTGTATCTAATAGCTAATTCCAAATTCCAAACGTAAAAAAGGTTATAGGGCTCACAAAGTGACGATCTAGATTGAAGATTTCACCAAAATGCCTCCGAACATAATCTGCACATACCTGAGAGCTATTTGATCCTTCCTTTCTCATTCTATTCCCTTTTTCTATACAAAATATTCTAGTATACACAAAGTCTAGTCATGAAACAAGTCTCTCTTCACTAACAAACCGCATCTATTTGCATCGGAATACCTAGCGGAACTTCACTCGAGGTAGGGGTTTTGTGCTAATTTTTATATGTCATGTCTTAAATATTTTTGAACATATATGTTAGCATTGCACGTCATGATATAATGTTTCTTTTCTCCATACCCATGATGCATTATAATAACAATCTTATGTGCATTAAAGAACTGAGGGAATGATCATTCGGTAAGGGAAGGTGATCGGTAAACTTTTGGGAACCTTCGGTAAGGGAAGGAGACTCCCATCAATTTTATAATAATATATATCTTGGTTGCAATAACTTCCTTCTTGTGTATGTCTAAATAACCTTGATTGTAAATTGAACTGAGGGAATGATCCTTCGGTAAGGGAAGGTGACCCCCAAAGACAAGATATCGAGATGATCCCTCGGTAAGGGAGGGTGATCGATCGAGATGATCCTTCGGTAAGGGAAGGTGATCGCCAAAACGTTCGGGATAAGAACCTTCGGTAAGGGAAGGGGACTCCCATTTTTATACCGGTTTGAGCTCAATACCTTCCATAAAAGCTACGAGAAAAAGTAATGAAAAGTACAATGGAAAGTATGATCATGATTGTTCTTCTTTTATCCTTTTTAATTTATGATTATGGTTGCATTTAAAGATCCTTCATTTATCCAAAGTTCCTTTTTGTATGATGTATGATTGTTTAAGATTTCTATTTTATTTAGATCTATTCTGTTTGACTTATCTATGGCAATGTTACTATTCTTCTCTTATTTATTATTTATTTGTTCTTGCTTTATGGCCTATGAGAACATCATACCAAAATTTATGAGTTTACCTTTATATGTTTTAACGCTATAGGCATTTTGTATGCATTACACATGTCATAACATAAGTAAATGAGAAGCATCTAAAAGTGACACCACTCCGACTAATCAAGACTTTTGAAAATAATAATTGAACAACATTGCATCATCACTGTTTTTATTTTTAAAACTCGAAGTGGCTGGGGATGGATACGATGACACCATATAGATAAACTACTGAGAAACTTTTGTTTCTCACCCCTCTCTCCGTACCATCTTCAGGAACGATGCAATACGAAGCAATACAGTTGAGGTGAAAAGACAGGTGCACTAGTGGGAGCAAGCTATCAAGGACGTAGATACAAAACATTAAACGTTTACCTTAAGAAGAAAGAATATGCGATTGTTTTAGCCATAGTTAAACAAATTAAGAGAATTAGGATTTTCTATGTGTCTTGTTTTATCCTTATTGACTGATTGCAATTGTAACTATTATGTTTCCTTTTTTTATTTGGTATGAGTAAAGCTTGTCATTGTTGTACCTTCATAGTTTAGCACACCGGTTTTTCATGTTAGTATTTTCAAATCCATTTATATTTTTCAACTAGTAACTATTCTAATAAAAACTAATTATTCAATATTTTTATCTATAAATTATTTTATATAAATATTTCACATTTATTTTAAAAGAAAAATTTCGCAAAAAGTTTTGAATATCAGCTACTAAATATAATGCAAATAAAGCTTAACTCAGTTTAAAAGTATTAGGGTGTTACATTTTGGTATCAGAGCAATTTGATCCCATAGGACACTTGCAAGATTAATTTATCATTTAGTTATAAATAGTATTATATCGTAAAATCTTTTCTATGTGATGAATTTAGATTAGAAATATTTGATCATCTAATAGTAAAAGTTATTGTGCTCTTGAATGTTTTGTTTGAGGCTTATTGTCGTAATTTTATGATCAAAATGTGCATGTGTTAATGTTAAAACATAGATCATCTAGAAACACCCCACTCATAGTTAAAGATATATCCAAATACACATGAGACGTTAAAAAAAAAGGGGTTAAGAAATTATGTTTTTGTCACTTTATATGCTTAGCATGTGTTTTATTTATCCTCTCATTTTCATGTTGTTGTATGATGCCTTTGTTATCATGATTATTTTTTTATATTTTATTCTTTCTTTTCTTATTTTATACTCATACATTTTAATCATTCAAATTCTTCCATGTGCAAAATCTATTATCTTTAAGTCTTTGTAATCGAGAGTACATGCATATCCTTATGTTTTTTTTATAAATTCTATTTTTATAATTATTACTACTATCTCGCAAGCTATTTAAGCTAAGAGTACATGCATTTTTATGAACTTTATGTGATTATTTAGTATGTCCTATTATTATGAAATTCTCTTATACATGTGACCCTACACGATTTTTTTTATGTGTATGCTCTTTATGTTACTATTATTACCTCTTTGATCAGAGGAAGGAAGAGAATGTGAAGTAATTGACTTGCATGAGACTAATTATCTTTACTTTTTCGAACCCTGTTTATCATGTTTTTGCTTAGCTTGAATTGACATTAACTTCTTTGATTAGTTTTTTCTTTTCTTCCTCTTTGGTGTTTGAATTAAAAAAAATGAATGAAATTATCTATCATGTGAATCTATTTTATATAATCATATTGAACTTAAACGTTTAATTCACATTTAGTGCACTTAGTTAGTTCATGATGAGAATAGAGAATAGAACTGTTTTGTAACTTTACTTGATTTGATTGAATGTATGGATTCATTGAACTTATGTATGTTAGGAACTATCATATATTCCTATAAAAAGAAAAAAGGTAGATAAAATGTAGATAAAACCTACTAGGATAAGACGAGGTTGATTAGTATGTTCTTAAAAGACGCGAATTTTGAGGACAAAAATCTTTTTTAAGGGGTGAGAATGTAACATCCCAACTTTTTGAATCAAATCATTATTTAATAACTAATTAATTAATTAAAATGGTAATGATTTAATATTTGAATTTAAAATTTAAATATATGAAAACACTAGTGGTAGTAAATCTCTAACCGACAATAAACAACCTTTTAAAATATAGTCATAATTAATTCTACATTTATTAGATTTGAATGATATTTAGTTATATGAAAAGATAAGAATACTAGCTCTATTCCTTAAGTTCGGTATAAAATCAAATTCAAATTAAATTAGATAGATAAATCGGTTACGAGTTCAGAGTAGAAAATCGCGCTCTTATTAGCCAGCCTGATATATTAACAGTATTTCAAAAATATCTCAAGCGGTGGTTATCCAATTTACTTCATTTAAAATTCGTTTTAAAGATAATTTAATTTTCTATAAATCTGTCTCTAATAGCTAATTCCAAATTCCAAACGTAAAAAAGGTTATAGAGCTCACAAAGTGACGATCCAGATTGAAGATTTCACCTAAATGCCTCCTAACATAATCTGCACATACCTAAGAGCTATTTGATCCTTTCTTTCTCATTCTATTCCCTTTTTCTATACAAAATATTCTAGTATACCCAAATTCTAGTCATGAAACAAGTTTCTCTTCACTAACAAACCACATCTATTTGCATCGGAATACCTAGCGGAACTTCACTCGAGGTAGGGGGTTTTGTGCTAATTTTTATATGTCATATCTTAAATGTTTTTGAACGTATATGTTAGCCTTGCACGTCATGATATAATGTTTCTTTTCTCCATACCCATGATGCATTATAATAACAATCTTATGTGCATTAAAGAACTGAGGGAATGATCCTTCGGTAAGGGAAGGTGACCCCCAAAGACAAGATAATCGAGATGATCTTTCGGTAAGGGAAGGTGATCGAATCGAGATGATCCTTCGGTAAGGGAAGGTGATCGGTAAACTTTTGAGAACCTTCGGTAAGGGAAGGAGACTCCCTTCAATTTTATAATAATATATATCTTGGTTGCAATAACTTCCTTCTTGTGTATGTCTAAATAACATTGATTGTAAATTGAACTGAGGGAATGATCCTTCGGTAAGGGAAGGTGACCCCCAAAGACAAGATATCGAGATGATCCCTCGGTAAGGGAGGGTGATCGATCGAGATGATCCTTCGGTAAGGGAAGGTGATCGCCAAAACGTTCGGGATAAGAACCTTCGGTAAGGGAAGTGGACTCCCATTTTTATACCGGTTTGAGCTCAATACCTTCCATAAAAGCTACGAGAAAAAGTAATGAAAAGTACAATGAAAAGTATGATCATGATTGTTCTTCTTTTATCCTTTTTAATTTATGATTATGGTTGCATTTAAAGATCCTTCATTTATCCAAAGTTCCTTTTTGTATGATGTATGATATTGTTTAAGATCTCTATTTTATTTAGATCTATTCTGTTTGACTTATCTATGGCAATGTTACTATTCTTCTCTTATTTATTATTTATGTGTTCTTACTTTATGGCCTATGAGAACATCATACCAAGATTTATGAGTTTACCTTTATATGTTTTAATGCTATAGGCATTTTGTATGCATTACACATGTCATAACATAAGTAAATGAGAAGCATCTAAAAGTCACACCACTCCGACTAATCAAGACTTTTGAAAATAATAATTGAACAACATTGCATCATCACTGTTTTTATTTTTAAAACTCGGAGTGGCTGGGGATGGATACGATGACACCATATAGATAAACTACTGAGAAACTTTTGTTTCTCACCCCTCTCTCCGTACCATCTTCAGGAACGATGCAGTACGAAGCAATACAGTTGAAGTGAAAAGACAGGTGCACTAGTGGGAGCAAGCTATCGAGGATGTAGATATAAAACATTAAACGTTTACCTTAAGAAGAAAGAATATGCGATTGTTTTAGCCATAGTTAAACAAATTAAGAGAATTAGGATTTTCTATGTGTCTTGTTTTATCCTTATTGACTGATTGCAATTGTAACTATTATGTTTCCTTTTTTTATTTGGTATGAGTAAAGCTTGTCATTGTTGTACCTTCATAGTTTAGCACACCGGTTTTTCTTGTTAGTATTTTCAAATCCATTTATATTTTTCAACTAGTAACTATTCTAATAAAAACTAATTATTCAATATTTTTATCTATAAATTATTTTATATAAATATTTTACATTTGTTTTAAAAGAAAAATTTCGCAAAAAGTTTTGAATATCAGCTACTAAATATAATCCAAATAAAGCTTAACTCAGTTTAAAAGTATTAGGGTGTTACAGAATTCATCATCATGTGACATGCCATTTCAAATTTCAGATGCTTGGGATGCAGGTGATCCAGTGCACCGTTGTTTGTACTACAATGCATCAATGTGGGAAGGCGAGAGACTATCAAAAAGTAGGAGAAATATTATACCAAAATTTGGATTATGTTGCATGGAAGGTAAAGTAGAACTACCAATACTAAAAATGGTACTACAAACCCTGCAGGACCTACATAGTATGAATAACGACAAAGCAAGGTACTTCCAAAAAAATATAAGAAAAATTAACTCCATGTTTTTATTTACATCAATGGCTGGAAAAGTTAATCATGCTATCAATAACGGGTCAGCACTGTCAACTTTTTCTTTGAGTGGTCAAACCTATCATTCCATTAGAAACTTAATTCTTTCTGACAATAATAGACCAATGTTTGCTCAACTGTATATATATGTCGCTGAGAATGAATTGCAAAACAGGGTAACTACCGTGAGGTAATTTCTGTTTATTGTTATAAATCTGCATCTAAAATAATTTATTATCCACACAACTTAAAATGCACTATAATTGTTCATCTCTACATGTAACACATTGTACAACATGTTTGTTCTAATTTCAGCTCTATAGAAGCATCAAATATTGTTGACTATCAAATTGTGACTGATCTTAAAGAGATGTTAGATGTGCACAATCCTCTTAAAAAGACCTTTCGGTTTGCTAGAGATAGATTTGCAGATGGTTCAAACCCAAAAATTAAATTGAAGCTAATCAAAAAGCGGGATAAAGATGGAAGAGTATATAACTTACCAACTGTGTCTGAGATTACAATTTTAGTTGTAGGGGATATTGATGACTCAATTCTTGAGAGGAATATTATAGTACAATTCATGTCAAACAAGTTGCAAAGGATTGATATTCTACATTTGTTGTACTTGGCTCTTCAATATCCGTTATTATTCCCTTACGGAGAAGATGGTTTTAGGGTTGGCATCCAGACATACGTTCGTTATGGATTTGATGCTAATAAGAAAAGGAAGACTATCAGCATAAAGGAGTTTTTTGCATACCGAATACAAATGCGATACAATGAATCACCAATACTTTTACAATCAAGGAGATTATTTCAGCAATTCTCAGTTGATGCATATACTATGATCGAGGCAGAACGACTTAGCTTCATTAGACACAATCAACCAAAACTAAGAGTTGACAAGTATAATGCACTACACTGTGTCAACTGGGCAGAGGATAATCCTTCCTAGTAGCTTCACTGAAGGACCTAGATACATGTTTAATAACTGTAAAGATGCCTTTGTAATTTGCAAGTATGCACGTAGCCCAAGTTACTTTATCACCATAACATGCAACCCTGAGTGGGATGAGATTAAGCGTCTTTTGAAAGATATCGGATTCAAAGCAGAAGATCGGCCTAACATAGTTTCAAGGATTTTTAATATCAAGCTGAGTCAATTGATTGCAGACTTCAAGCAAGGAAAGTTCTTTGGCAAAATATCTGGCTGTAAGTATAGATAATGTTATGTTTAATTACATGTTACCTCATTTTTTTTAATTGGTCACCTTATTTGCAGATGTGTGCATAGTTGAATTCCAGAAGCGTGGTTTACTGCACGCTCATATACTGTTGTTCATGCATCCTCTATTTAAACCAAAAACACCTGAGGATATAGACAAACATATATCATCAGAGATCCCTGACAAGCATAGCAGGCATAAGCTATATGCAGCAGTTGAGAAGTTCATGGCCCATGGTCTATATGGCAGGCATAACAATGCCAGCCCATGCATGTCCAATGGTCGTTGCTCTAAGTTTTTTCCAAAACAATTTAGATTAAGGACTATAATTGATGAGGCAGGCTTCCCCAAGTATAGAAGAAGAGACAATGGTAGAACAATCATGAAGAAAAACATAGTTCTCGATAACTCATACATTGTCCCGTAAAACCAATCGTTGTTGCTAAAGTACTGTTGCCACATCAACATTGAGCATACATGTCAAACATCGGCACTAAAATATATTTTTAAATATGTTCACAAAGGAAATGATCGTGTCACTACTTCTTTCTATTAGAGCAACGAAGAAGGGCAACTTGAAAAGGTTATTGATGAGATCAGGAATTATTATGATTGTAGGTACATATCAGCCTGCGAAGCTGTTTAGAGAATATTTGGATACGACATACAACAAAAAGAACCTTTAATCATTAGATTACCTTTTCACTTGCCAAATGAACATCCGGTGGTTTTTAGAGACTATGAAAACATAGTTGACGTCATTGACAGGGTGGATGGCAAGCCTACAAAGATGCTAGCCTGGATGCTTGCAAATAGGTTGTTTCCATTTGGTCCTACTCTTACATATAGCCAGTTTCCAAATAAGTTCGTGTGGAAGGAAGACATTTCTTTGTGGATGCCAAGGAAACAAGACTTCTCAATCGGAATACTTACTCATGTTCCACGAGGAAGTGGTGAAGATTATTACTTAAGACTTCTGCTCAACATTCAAAAGGCGTGTGTAAGTTTTGTTGACATACGTACAGTTGCAGGCATTGTGTACAGCACGTTCAAGGAAGCATGTTATGCATTGGGCCTTCTGCAAGATGACAAAGAATTTGTTGATGCCATCTTAGAAGCAGGTAATTGGGCTTCTGCAAACTACATCCATGACCTTTTCGTGATGCTCTTATTGTCAAACAATATGGGTAGACTTGAAAATGTGTGGCAACAATGTTATGATGTTTTGTCTGAAGACATTCTTTACTTTCAGAGAAAATCTATGCAGTCTGTAGGTAAGTTGAATTATTACATCTTTGTTCCTGGTGCTAATTTATATTAAATTCAAGTAATTTATGTCTAATTAATATGTGCGTCGTTGTGTATCCTTGATAGACCTGCAACAATCCGAAGATCAGATAATGAATCTGACTCTTTCAAAGATAGAGGAAAAACTACAGGCTAACGGCAGATCACTCAGAGAGCTTGATGGGATGCCTTTTCCAAGCTTTGACACTATTGAAGGGTTAGATGATCGGTTAATCATGGATGAACTGAACTTTGACATTGATGTTCTACGCAATCAGTTGGATACAAACTTAACAAACATGAATGTAGATCAAAGGAAAGCATTCGATGTGGTTATCAATGCAGTAAATGGAAACTAAGGCGGCTTTTTTTTTCGTCTATGGGTATGGTGGAACCGGTAAGACATTTCTCTACAACACTCTCTCAGTGGCTAAAAGGAGCAAAGGGAAAATTGTTCTGAATGTTGCATCTAGCGGTATTGCTTCTTTGTTGCTTCCAAATGGACGCACTGCACATTCAAGGTTTAAGATACCCTTGGACTTGAATGAAGACTCGATTTGTTGCATTAAGCAAGGCACCTCATTGTCTAAACTGGTTTGCAGAGCAAAACTTATTATATGGGATGAGGCACCAATGTTAAATAAGCTGTGCTATGAAGCTCTTGACAGATGCCTAAGGGACATTGTTAGGTTTGAGCCTTACTATAATCCAGAACTACCATTTGGAGAAAAGGTTATGGTCTTAGGTGGTGACTTCAGGCAAATTCTACCTGTAATTCCAATGGGATCTCGCCAAGATATTGTCCAAGCAGCCATAAACTCAGCTTACCTATGGCAACATTGTAATGTATTAAAGCTAACAATTAACATGCGTTTAATTGTTAGAGCAACTTATACGTCACTTAGTGATGTTTCTCAATTTGCTTCATGGTTGCTAAACATAGGTGATGGTATCATTGGAGATTCCACTGATGGTGAGTCTATTGTGGTAATCCCCGATGTAATTATAATTCAAGATTTTGACCAATTGGTTGACTTTGTTTATCCCAACCTGTTGATTAATATCAACAACACATCATTCTTCAAAGATCGTTCAATCTTGTCAACGATGTTAACTCATTTATAATGCAACGTGTGGATGCCGATGTGAAAACTTATTTAAACTCAGATACTTTGTGTCTCGAAGAAGGAAACATGGAATCTGAATTGGATACACTTACACCAAATATCCTTAATGCAATTAATTACTCTGGTTTGTCGCCTCATGAATTGACTCTAAAAGTGGGTCTTCCGGTCATGCTACTGCGTAACATTGATCAGTCAAACGGGTTATGTAATGGAACAAGCTTATAGGTAAGGATATTAGGTAACCATGTAACTGAATGCATCACGCTAACAGGAGGCAAAATAGGCCAAGTCGTTCTGATAACGCAGATGAATATGATTCCTAATAACCAAGCTTTGCCATTTAGATTCCAACGCAGACAGTTTCCGATCATTGTTTCATTCGCTATGACCGTTAACAAATATCAAGGACAGACCTTAAGCACAGTTGGATTGTATTTACTTAGACCAGTATTTATACACGGTCAATTATACGTTGCATTATCAAGAGTAACGTCAAAGAGTGGCTTGCGTGTGCTAATTCAGAATACTAGATCATTGTCGTCAAACTCGACAATAAATTTGTGTATAGAGAAGTATTTCAACATATTTCATGACGATATCAGTGCAATATATAGTCTCTTTAGCATTTTTCCAAATGTATCAATCAGTGATGTATTCTAAGTATTTTGAACTCAAATTAACAACGTTGTGTTTATATTTCTATATCATATGTAACATAATTTCATTCTTTGGTGGCATACCCATGCATGGCACGGGGGAATGCACTAGTAAACATGAAAGAGAAGAGTGAGAAGACGATACTACAAAGAAATGGAGAAGAAAAAAAAAGAGAGAATTGTTTTGGATATTTTTTATTGAATCTGACGGCTAATATGATGCCACGTCATCAAAAGTGTACATATGTCATAAGGCGACGATTTTGATTAGTTTTTCTTTTCTTTTCCGCAAAAAATGTACTTTTCTTCATTTTATAAAGTTTCAAATAAATTTAAGTTTTTCTTGGGTTTACTATGTTGACTTGGGGTTTTGTTTTTTGGGTAACGTTTGGAGAAGAGATAAAGACCAAGAGACTAAGGTTGAAAGATGGAGACGGAGAGAGAGACTGAAATAAGTCTCAGTATTATATTTGGTATACAGTGAGAGATAGAGATTGAAATAAGAATAAAGTCCTAATTTAATTTACACAAAGAATAAAGTTAGAATTAATTAATTAAAATAAGAGTATTTCATTTGTGGGCACAGGTGCTGATCTAGGGCTTCCACCTCTGCCAAAAATACAAAAAATGGTGGATGGCAAAGGGAAGTTGGTTGTAAATGGTGTGCTACTCCCTGCCATCGAGGAGTCCAATGTGTACTCCAAACACTTTCAAGCCTAAGGTGTGTGCCCCAACTTAGAGCCACCCATCACCTCCAACTCTCAGATGGTGTTAGAAGGCTGTTAAGGAATTGAAGATCCGCCTTGAGTAAAAAGAAAATGAGAGAGCTGCCTTGGAGGAATTGAAGGTTACTTTAACCGCCAAGATTAGTAATATAGAAAACAAGCTGAAGGAGGCTGATAAGGAGAAGTCACAGTTAAGGGAGAAGAAAACGGCATCAAAAGGGAGAATTGAGCAGTTGGAGGCAGAGGTCAAACATTTGAAATGTTGCGTCCCTGAAGCAAAGGAGAGAGCACACAGGAACATCATGGAGCAAGTGCATCATCTGGCTCCGGGTATCGACTTTTCGCATGTTCACCATGATTATCGAGTTGTCAATGGGGAGATTGTAAATCCTAACAAGAAGGATAGTGTAAATAATCCTCCTTTATCACAGGATGTTGCTTCTCATAATGTAAATAATCCTCCTTTGCCACAACATGTTGCTTCTCAAAATGTAAATAATCCTCCTTTATGGCTTTATCACAAAAGCAGTCTCAAGATGAAGGTCACCTACCACACCCTATACAAGCTTCTCTTCAAAATTCTCAGACAATTGGAATTCAAAATTTGGGAAAAGATCCCGTTCCTAATAATGAGGAAGCCAAAACACTTAATCTGAGAAGCGAATCTCAGTATGCAAAGTTTCAGCAAATGAGTAATCAACATGTTATAGTCATGAGCAGCCAGGAGACCAAGTTAATCGTAAAAAACTAGTACCATTTGTCATGTTCCTACCTATCTTGATACCACAACTTCCCAAAGACCGAGCCATGCAGCTTGAAACTCTATTTAGTAAATTGAAGGTGGGTTTCTCCAACTAATCTCACTACTAGTCCTTTGGTAGTGGGAACCACGTGTCTTTTCTTTGCTAAAGTCAATTTTTTGTGTTGATAGGATATGATCAACTTAGGAACAGATTTCCCATGCTACTAACTTTCTGTTTTATGGGTTTATTGTTTGTGTTATAGAAAAACGAAATAGTAAAAGACAGTTTTGTGCGGCTTGTGAAAGGTATTGTAGGGACCAGATATGTAATACCCGGTCTAACTAAAATTAATTAAATAATAAGTTAAATAGGAGCGAATATGATTGGAAGATTTGGCAATTGGAATTTGATAATTTAAATATGATATTTAGATTCAGTGAATTTTTCCAAGTCGAAAAAACATAGTTTTCTGCGTAAAAGCACGCAGTAGAATTTTGACTGGCAGTACCGGCTGAGATCTATCTGGTACTACAGATGAGGAAATTGATTATGAGTAAATAAGATTAAGAAACGAGGAATTATAATTAGGGAAGGTAGAAATATCTAAAGTGCGATTTAGAGCGCTAATCTTAAAGGTTTTGGCCCAAAATTGGGCCAACAGACAAAAATAAGTGAACTGGGCCTAAGTGAGCCCAAGACCCAACATATATAAACATTAGTTATGAGCATTTCAGCTCATTTTACCCTAAAAAGAAGGGTTGGGGCGCTGAAATTGAGAAGAGAGAAGAGAAGAGAGAAAACCTAACTCTCTTTGATCTTCAAACCACCATAACTTGAGCTACAGAGCTCCGATTGACGAGCCGTTTGTGGCCACGCGTCGCTCTTCTTATCCTCTACAATTATATCTAAGTTTTGTGGTGAGTATTCTATTCATCTCTGCCCAGTTTTTGAAATTCCCCACTATTACACGTTTTTGGATAGTTAGTGTTGAAATCTTGTGATTTTGAGTGTTTAGGGATACTCTAACATGGATTCTAAGTGGGTTCTATCCCTACTTCATATGGGCTGAGGTAAGAAGTGCTCAAACCCTTGTGATTTGTCATTTTTATGAGCCCTAGGTTGATGTATGTATGTGATATTGGTTATATTAGTGTATTTGGTGATGTTGGTGCACAATTGGGAGATTGGTATTGCTTGAGGAGCTTTGGTGAGGCTTGGAGCTAAGGTTGGTGAAGACTTCCAAAGAAGAGGCTCAATTGGTTTAGCTACAAGAGGTACGGTTAAGTTTCATTTAAGTACTGTGTGTTGTAATGAGAATTCCTAGGCTAGACGCCCCTAGGATTAAGTTTGGATTGTGTAAATGGTTGGTGCTAATGTGCATAGTTGATATATACTATGAATTAATGATTGGGTTGAGAATTGTGTGGCCTTGTATGCTTGGTGTATTGAGAATTTGATGTACTGGGTAATGAGTATTGATTTGTGGTTTATGCATTTAAATTGTGAAAATTGGGTCGGAGGCCGTGAATTTTGGGTCGGAGGCCGAAAAGAGGTAAGGAAGGTAAGTCGATGTGTGCATTGTATGATGGCACAAGTGACTGGATGAATTTCAGATAATGGATATATGAATGATTAGGTTGGTTATTGAATAATAAGGTTTGAGAAGTTGAAGTGTGGGATTTGGTAATTTTGGATGAAATTATGTAGATGAGGTATGTTTGGTTCGGTTGAGATATATTATGTGATCATATATGTGATTATGATTATTCATGCCTTGATGGTATGATGATGCATTAGAGATATGTATGTTGTGATATATGCTTGGGGAATGATTAAGGTTGATTTGTGGGTGAAACCACGTGATAGTGAGTATGATATTGATTGTGTATAATGATGGTTGATTGGACATGGTATTATTGGAAATTGGGATGAGGAAGGATGTATGATATGATAATGTGTTTGTCCTTTAGCCATTTGATTGAGAAGTGTTAAAATGGTTGAATGTGGTTTTGGGAATTTTGGTAAAGTGTCAATGTGTGAGTTGAGGATGGCTTGATGTTGATTTTGGTACATTTTGATTGATTTCAAAAAGGGTTGAAATTGGCATGTTTTGGTTGATTTTGAAAATAGTCGAAAATGGCTTGTTTTGAAAATGGCACCTTATGGTTTTGTATGAAAATATGGTTTTTGGGCATATTTTGACGGGACATAACTTGGACTACGGATCTCTGTTTTGTGCCAAATTTGTTTAGAAATGAAATTGGATCCGGGATGTCCATGCCATTCGAAGAACAGGAGAAAACGATTTAAAATGAGAGAGTTATGTCCGTCGGAAGATTGGGGGTTGAATCTGTAGATTCTGCAGCTTTTAACTTAGAAAATTTTTAGCAGAACGACCCTCCGCGCGTAGGCGCACTTGGCGCGTACGCGCCGTTCTTCAAGAAAGCACCATCCACGCGTGCGCATGGTGTGCGCGGGCGCGTCGATGCGCTGCATCAAATGCCCAGCCATTTTCCCGAGAGTTGTGCCAGTTTTGTGCCTGGGGCACAAATGTATCCGCGCATACGCGTGGCTGACGCGTGCGCGTCGATTGGCTATTTTTCAACCCGCGCGTCCGCGTGCATGACGCATACGCGTCGATGAATTTTGTGGCCATCCACGCGTCGATGAATGAATGTGTTAAATGGATAATAATGAAAAATGCTTAAATGCGATGTGTGACCCCGGGTAGTAGGCAGTGGCGTTGTCCACTTGCTCCAGGTATGAGACGGGAAAGGATGTTTATGATAAATGAGTTTAATTATGGAGTTTTGAATAAATGTGTATTTGTGATACCTGGGTAGTAGTAAGGGTGGTGGTTCATCCCGCTTGCTCCAGGTTAATGTTTGAGATTTGATAACAGTGATGATTGCTTCTAAAATGAACGAATGTATGTTTTGAGATCCTGGGTAGTAGCAAGGGTTGTGGTTCGTCCCACTTGCTCCAGGTCAGAGATTGTGACGCCTGGGTAGTAGCGGCAGTAGTGGTGGATCCACTCGCTCCAGGTTGAGCTTTTAAACACCCGCCTGGGTAGTAGCCGCAGTAGTGGTTATTCCACTGGCTCTGGGTTGAGCAGGTAGTAGCAAGGGGGTTGTAGCTCAATCCTACTTGCTCCGCAATGGGTGTTTCTGTCCAATGGTTAGCTACCAGGACATGTCGGGTTGGCTATATAACCGACAGATGATATCATCAGCCATAGGGCAGGCATTCATCATTTGCATATGTTTGAATTGTTTGGGTTTGCCATTTGTTTTGGATTTCTACATCATATATGCCATGTTATCTGACTATATGCTACTTGTTCTACTTGTACCATATTTGTGTATTACTTGCCTGTATTGCTTGTGTTTGTACAATTGAGAGGCCCCTCATGCTGGTGTCGGTGGGTGTTGAGGGCTGTTCTTGATGGGATGAATTGATGATGCGATTGCATGATGATGGTGATTATTGAATGAGATAATTGGAGCTCCATGGGCAGACGCAGTGATGTGGTTTCACTAGCTCCAGGCGAGGGTATGATGTATTGATATAGAATTGCTGAGGCAGAACAACTGGTGATAGTTTTGCTTATGAATCTGAGTCTGATTCGTGGAAAAGTCAGCGAGTTGGGAAACATGTGAAATATGAATTAAATTTAGCACTCCTTTATGACAGTTACCTATTCATGGATTAGCGAGAACCTAGGATGAATAATTGGTGAAGAAGCTTAGGATGCTTAGTGAGTTTTTATTGCTGTGCATTGTATTTATTTGGCACTTTTACCGTACTGGGAACCCATGGGCCCGGGGTTCTCATTCTGTATATATCTCTTGTTTTTCAGATACAAGTCCAAGTGCTCAGAAGTGAGTTGTGGGTCGTCTGAGAGACGGCGAAGATCTTTATTTTTCCTACTTTGTGTTTTGCTTAGAATCTCTCCACCTCTATTTTAGAAAGATTATATTATGTATTAAACTCTTTAAATTTGCCTATAGAGGCTTTCATGTTTCCTTCGGGAGAGATTAGGATATACTGTTATCAACTACTTTCATACTGTACCCTAGCCGGCCTAAACTTCGCGGGTCGCGACTAGTGGCTATTTACTTATGTTATAAATATCTATCTGTTATCTATCTCTTAATCTCCTCTACGCCTTGTCCGTATATCGTTTTCGGCTTTACGGTTTATCTTTTGTTGTCGAAACGTGAGTGATACGTCTTCGCGATTTTATTTCTACTCTTTTCAAGCTTCTCGGTTAATACTCCTTTCGAAATTACCTATATTTATTTATTAAAAATCCACCTGAGAGTCGTACCACCATAATATCATTAACTTATGACTCGAGCATAAGGATTTGAATATTAGGGTGTTACAAGATCCTTAGATTAACAATGTAAAAAATACAAGCACAGGTAGGTTGAGAACAAGTTTAATTCTTGTTATGGATGAGTTTTACAGGTCCCATGAAATATATATGTCGATATCATGCTAAGATTCATTTTTCTGTTCAGCTGTTACAGATGAGGCCCAACCAAGGACCTGTGGGGAAGCAGCACCCTATTTGGATACCCACTGTTGGCTTAGGTGCAAGACATTTAAATGATACACATGTTTTAGCTCTGCTTCATCAGAAAGTATGAATGCTGCTGCAGACCAATCTCATATAACTTAATAAGCCGTCCAAACTATGGAGAACAATGCTAGAAAATCTCAAGAATTGGATGTTAGAATGGAAACTCAAGGTTTGCAACTGAGCCAGTTGGCATATTCCAATTCCAACAATGTTAATCAGGAAGCAGAAAGATGATCTCTTCACATACAGGGGCAATAAGCAGCAGCAGCATCTACATTCCATCAGCATATGGTAGTAGTGGTGGTAATTATAAGCCTTTTTCAGGGCCAACTAGTAGTATTGCTTCATCTATCAGACCACCACCATATGAGTCACATATGAATCAATTTCTGCCAAAAGCACTTATCCAGATCACTTAGGTGGGACAACACAAGGCTTCATTGGTATGCCAAAACTTGAATGGTAGAACACTTCCAATGATCCCAAGAGTCTGCCAGGGGAATCTGTTGCTCTGTTAAACAATCTATCATCCCAACAAACTCCAAATGCATGGCAACCACCATCAAACAAAGATCAAAATTTAGGGCTATTGTCATCTAGTTATGTAAAAAAGGAACTTAGTGAATTTTTCACTGAGCAACAACATAGGCAAAATATTTCTAAAATGCATGGATTGCATTCTGGTAATTCTGCATAAATTGAACCAGGAGGTGCCAATCAAGGAACTATAAAGGATGAGTTATCAAGGGGCGTTCCAGCATCCAGAAGTATGGCACCTACAACATCTACTGGCTTTAACGTCACTCTGCTTCCCTTTCTCGAATGGGTCAACTAGTTTCTACTATCTCGGTAAGTTTGAGAGTGATATACTTGATCTTGACTAATGCAGTGGCTTAAATTTTGTGGATTAAATACTGTCCAAATGTGATTTTTAATATGCGGTATGCACCTGTAGTACCAATGCTATACTAAATGTATATGTACATACTATTTGTTCTCTTAGTGATGATATTCAATAATTAAATTATTGATAGCTATGGGTTTTTTTTTTTTTGCTGTCCTTATTCATATTTCAATCTTGTAATTCAGTTCTAAGAAAACAGGCATTTCTGCTTCCTCTTTTATTTTATTTTATTTTATTTTTGGTTGTTTATTAAATTCTTTTTTATATGAAATTAAGTATCCAAGAGAAGATTAAAACAATTGTGATTTTTCTCCCCATGGGGTAGGTACGATACAACATTGAAGAACAGGATGTGTTAAGGACAAGAAGTCTAGAATTAAAGATAACTAATTGTTTTCCCTACTAAAATCCTTTTGATCTTTGGTTGACCATGATATTTTAGTTGTTTGTTTGGTTTAGTAAGCTGTGACTTGGGGGAGACGACATTCTCTTGAAGTGGCAAATTATGGTTGAGCAAGCCAGGCAGAGACACGAAAGAGGGACAGACATGTCATCTGGTTTTCAACCAGCTAAAGATGTAAATCACAAATCTTGAGCATCTGGAAAAGGTACAAAGGATAATCACAAAGGGGATAAAAAAGGTTCTACTACTTCTACAACTTCAGGTGAGTTTTCTTTTAAACTCTTTATTTGTTATTTCGGTTGTCAAATAATTTAACCACAAGATGCAAGTCAATGTCACGTATAGTATTTGCAAAACTGACATCCCTAAAACTGTTAAGTTGTAGATGAAAATGTGGCGTTGTCGTTGAATTATATTGTCTTGCATGGAAGGTGATAATTTAACCAGGTCATTGCTGTTTGATTGTTTGTCCAGATATTGTTTGATAATCCATTAATTCCTACATTTTAAATAATTCTGTTTTTGTGCTTTTGACTCTTCCAGACAGGGGCTGGCAGAAAATATGGGAGAAATAATTCCCTTCTAACTCAAACTAAGATGGCCAGAAGCATCTCTGTCAAGGATGTAATTGCTGTGAGAACCACGGATGTCAAAATTGTCGCTCATTCATCGCTTGTACGCGAAAATTCATTCCAATGCTCAACCTGAATAAAGTAGAATTGCAGAGGCAGATGATCTTGGATTTTCACCACTGATTTTATTATCATCTTATGCTTACCAGCGGAAATCAAAAGGTTTCCTAAATCCTGTGTATAGTTGACTGACTTTCAATCCATATAGCCATGATAGTTTACCAATTAGTTTTGATTTTCTCTTCTCTTTTATTTTGCATATTTAGCATTACCTTTTTGTTTCTAAACCAAAAGCAGCCTAATAAACAAATATTAAACTAACAAAAAAGGAAAAAACCGAAAAAGCCACTGTTAATAAACCATCTTGGTCATGACTCATGACTCATGACTCATAAGGGTAATATTTATTTTACTCTCTGAAACTTAAAGAGTTGATTTGAATTTTGATTTATTTAAAAAGTAAACTACCATTTGTACCCACGAACGTTGAAAACGCTGACATATCTACCCATAAAAAAAAAGAAATTACCATTTGTACCCATAAAAAATGGTTTTTACAAACAAAATTATCCAAACCCTAAAAAATTACCTAAAATCCCTAAATTACCCTTATCTTCACTACCACACCACCTCCTTCACCCAATCACCTTTCTAACCCTAACCCTTTTCACCCAGCCACCACCCCCTTTTTCCTTTCTAATCTCAAATTCCACCACCATCTTATTTCCTTTATCACTACTATCACCACCACTACCACTATACCTCCATCATCATCTTCTTCACATGCAGTAGCAGCAACAACAACAACAACACCAATAATAGAAAAAGCAGAGAAAAAATGGTTCTTTCTCACTGAATAGCGTCGACGACAATGGTGGCAGTGACACCCACCGACACTGTTGCCCTCTCCTTCTTCTCTGATCTCTTGCGCCCTCTCTTCCTTTCAGACCAGCGACAACGACAGCGACGGACTCAATCAATGGCGGCGACAGATGTGACGGAGCCGGCAGTAGTAGGGCGCGACGGTGGCGACAACTCCCCATTCTTTGGTTCTGGCTCGCATCTCCTCTTTGGGCTCCATCAACAACGGCGACGATGATGCGATAACGGCAGCGAGTCCCCACGTTGCCAGTGTGGTCTCGCTCCCCCTCCTCTTCTCTTCTTCTTCCTCGGGTAGGGGTGTGTGTGTAATGTCTCCGTGTGTGAGTTTTGGAGGAAAAGGGGGGTGGTGGCTGGGTGAAGAGGGTTAGGGTTAGAAAGATGATTGGGTGAAGGAGGTGGTGTGGTGGTGAAGATAAGGAATTTTGCAGGTAAGAGAGAGTGTGTGGGCAAAGAATCTGAAGATGGTTCTGTTGTTGTTGATGATGGTGAAGCCCTTTTTCTGGGTTGAGAATTCGAAGAAGCAGAAGAGAAAGAGAAAAGCAAAACACAGAAGGAAAGCGAGAGAAAGAGAAAGAGGAAGGAGTTGGCAGAGTTGACGGATTATGGCGGCGGCGACGAGCTCAGAAAATAGAAGGAGAGAGAGGATGGGTTAATGGTGGTGGTGGCAGTGGCGGGAAAAAGATGAAAACATTGAGAGAGAGAAAGAGAGAGAGAGAGAGAAGGGTAATTTAGGAATTTTATTTAATTTTTTAAGGTTTGGATAATTTTGCTTGTAAAAACTATTTTTTATGGGTACAAATGGTAATTTTCTTTTTTTATGGATAAATATGTCAGCGTTTTCAACTTTCGTGGGTACAAATGGTAGTTTACTCTTATTTAAATAAAAAAAATAATCCACTAAATCTTATAATAATGTCACTCTTTTTGTTTTTTGGCAGGATTTTTGTTTCATATTAATGTAATATTGATATAGATAATTAAATACCATTTTAACAGCTACATCTTTTAATTTGTGATTAATATGATGTCTGAAATTGGATCATAAATTAAAGTTAAATTAAATTAATAAACATCAATTAATTCATATAAATTAACTTTTACAACATGTGTATAAAAAATTATTTATTAAATTAATTATTTATATTATATAAATTAAAATATAAAATACATATCGTTAAAATTTAAAGAATAAATTAAGATTCTCAAACATTATTTAGTTATACTTTTCAAAAATTAAGAATTATATTTTTTTTTGTGACCGAACATAACACAAAGAAAAAAGACTTAAGAAAAAGAGTAGTACTCCTCTCTAATAATAATGTCTAAATTATTAGGAGGCAGTAACCACTCTAGATACACCTGCTTGTTTAAAACAGCAGTCTTAGCCATTAAATCAGCCGCTTTGTTTGCTGTTCGCTGGATGAGCACTAAAGTAGCTGTCCAATTGCGCTGGAGCATCTCTTTGATTTTGTCAAGCAGACCAGAGTCATTCCTAATCATGCTGGTTGTGCCTCGCGAAACAAGAAGAAACGCATCAAGATTATCAGTTTCGCATATGACCTCTTTGCACTCGCAATCCCAAGCCATAACAAGCCCTCTCCAAATAGCATGAAGCTCACAATAGAGAACACTAGAAAGAGGTATACTGGCAGAACAACCTTTTATCCAAATTCCCATGCTGTCTCTAATAATACATCCAAAGCCAGCTAATTGCTCATTTTCAAAAATGCTTGCATCGCAGTTCACTTTACAGACATTCATTGGAGGTGGTTCCCAGTTATATTTCAAAGAAGAAGGAATAATATGTTTTTGGTTGATAACAACATTAGAGAAATCTCGAGAAGCATGTTTAACTAAGTGAACAATTTTCTCCTTACTCCATGGATCATCTTGGTGGAAGATGTCATTGTTCCTATCCCTCCAAATCCACCAAAAGGCCGCTGCAAAGAGAAACTCATTTTTGTTGAGGTTAGAACGAATCCAAGACACAAATTCCAAACTAGAGTCCTCAGCGGTCATTCCCAAATTTAAGCTAATCCAAATTTGACGAGCTTTTTGGCAAGTCCTAAAGCAGTGGTTAATATCCTCTATAGCAAGATAACATCTCTGACAAAAATCAGAAGTAGAAATACCTCTTTAAAACCGGTAACTAGCTGTGGGAACTCCGTTGTTGAGGCAAAGCCAGAGCAGACACTTTATCTTCTCCGGTATTCTCAAGTGCCAAAGTCAAAGCCAATTTTCATTATCATTCCAGCCAAATTTCTTCTTCAATAGCCATTCATACCCGCTTTTAGTCGAGTAGGTGAGAGTATTTGAGTTTGTCCAAAACCAACCTATTTTATCTCCTGCCTGCTTGATAGGATCAAAGAGAATCAAATCAAGTTTAACTTCTTCCAGAATCATTGTGCAAAGAATATCCCACCGCCAATGCCCATGGTGCCAGACATCTTCTAACTTCAAGTGAGAATCGGAAATGTGCACAAAAGGAACCAAAGGAGCTAGCGTTCCACATGGTCACCAAGCATGATACCAAAAGGATTGAGACATCCTGCCTGTACACCAATCAAAACCATCACGAAGCTTTTCTATTGTCTTATAAATCGCTCGCCAAGTGCTTGAAACATTATTAGAGAATTTGGGTGAAAAGCAAGAACTCCCAGATAAGTATTTTGCCAATATAATTCTTACCCAAAGCTTATCTTTATTATGCAATAATTGCCAAACAAGCTTTCCGAGTAAAGCAAAATTAACACATTAAGTATCTCTAATTCCCAATCCTCCATATTTTCTTGGAGTGACAACTTTGCTCCACTTGACCAAATTTAAGCAACGCTCCCCCATCTTTCCCTTCCACAAGAATTGTCTAAGCACAGAATCAATCTTTTGACAAACCGAAGTAGGAAAAAGAGTCACTTGCATCTGATAAATAGGAAGAGAAGAAGCAACAGATTTAATTAAGCAAAGCCTGCCTGCTCTGTTAAGGAGTCGACCTTTCCAACTAGCCAACCTATTCTTGATCTTCTCTAAAGAGTCCGAAAAAATAGATCTAGCAGCTCGAGGATGATTAAGGTTCACCCCCAAGTATTTGCCTAGGTCACTAGTAAAAGGAATATGAGAAACACCAGAAAACATTTCCTTCCTTCTATTAGAGATATTTCTAGAACAAATAGCTTTAGATTTTTCAATGTTAACCTTCATACCTGAAGCTTTACAGAACAACTCCAAGGTGTGCACAACATTCTAAACTTGACTTTTCTTCGCTTTACAAAAAAGGAGGAGGTCATCTGCAAACATCAAGTGAGAAACTCTAGGTCCCCCTCTAGAAACAGCCACACCATCCCAAATACCCTCGTCAACTTGTTTGAAAATGAAGCACGCCAATCTCTCCATGCACAAAACAAATAAATACGGAGAAATTGGATCTCCTTGCCTGAGCCCTCTGCGAGGTTGGAAGCTGTCCAATCTATTCCCATTCCAAAGGATGGAAAGATTTGAGGCCTGAACACAATTCATTACAAGCCTAATAATTAGAGAAGGAAAGCCAAAAGATTGAAGAGTGTGCTCAAGAAAATTCCAATCAACTCTATCATAAGCCTTTTCTAAATCAATCTTAAAAGCCATAACTCCTTTTCTAGACTTTGTCCGCTTAAGAAAGTGAAGAACTTCTTGGGCGACAATAATATTATCAGGTTCTCCTCTACCATGAATAAACCCTCCCTGAGTTGGGCTAACAATCTCATCCAAAAATGGTCGTAATCTATTAACCAGCACTTTAGTCACTAGCTTATAAATTACATTACAAAGGCTTATTAGCCGAAAATCCTTCAATCTAGTTGGAGGGTCACACTTAGGGATAAGAACAATCAAAGTTTCCAACAAAGAATGGCTTAACGTCTCCCCTAAGAATGCTTTCTGAACAGTACGCCATACCTCATGACCCACCACATCCCAATATTCCTTGAAGAAAAAAACTTGAAAACCATCCGGCCCAGGAGTTTAGAACGAGCTCATATTATCCAGAGCTTCTTTAACCTCCAACATTGTTACTGGTTTAGACAAATTATCACAAGCATCCTGGCTAAGAGATGTCATAGGAATTTCTCCCATGCAATTAACCTCAACAGGCTCAGTAGAACAAAAAAT
This sequence comes from Arachis ipaensis, assembly GCF_059453495.1. Lineage (NCBI taxonomy): Eukaryota > Viridiplantae > Streptophyta > Magnoliopsida > Fabales > Fabaceae > Arachis > Arachis ipaensis. The sequence goes on along the minus strand of NC_142435.1, from coordinate 120,981,368 downwards.
ATTTTTGAAGAAATAAACAACCTCCCTTTGCAAAACTTCCGGATCATCAGACCAAGACCCATCACTGACTAGCAACCCATGAACCTTGTTAGATTTTCTTCTAAGGATGGTTTGCATATGGAAAAAGCTAGTATTTCTATCATCATACCGAACTCATTGATCTCTTGACTTCTGGTACCAAAGTAATTCTTCCTGGGCCAAAACTATATTATACTCAGCTCTCAATTCTTCCTCTTTGTGCTTCAGAATCGGATCATCGTCAGCTTCCATTTTTCGTTGAATACGATTCAAATAACCCTCCAATTCCCTCTTTTTAATAAAAATATTGCCGAAGACCGTAGAGTTAAATTCCAACGAAGCTTCTTGGACCCCCAGGAACTTCCTATGGATGCCAAAGCCTGTACTATCCCAAGATTTCTGAACAATGGCCTTGTAATCAGGATGCGTTGCCCATGCCGCTTGGAATCTAAAAGGCCGGTTTCCTTTCTTGATAGGAACTCCTTGACATCGGATAAGTAGGGGACAATGATCAGAGTGGGAACAACTGAGAACTTCAACAAAAGCTTCTGGGAAAAGAAGGCGCCATTATGTAGTACAGCAAGCTCTATCCAATCTCTTTGCAATTTCTTTGTTTCCTTGAATTTTACGGAACTAAGTAAACCGTCTTCTAGAGGTTGTTAGATCAAAAAGACCACAAGAATCTAGAGTACTTGCAAAGATACTACTGCGATTTGAATAGAAATTACCCCCCTTCACCTCATGAACACTCAAAATATCATTAAAATCCCCAACCACCACCCACGGGTCCTGAATGCACAAACCAATATCAAGCAGATGACTCCATAATTCTACTCTATTAGTGGCTTGAGGGCTGCCATAAACCGCACTGCAGATCCATCTTCGCCCACCACCATCAATTTCCAAAGTTACACATTGATTCATAGCCCAAAGAATTTTACAAGAAAATTTTAAATTAGCAGAGAGGAACCAAATTCCTCCCTTGTGTCCAACAGCATCTACAATCCCTACAAGATAATAGCCTAATCTCTCCCAAAATTCTTTCATAGTTTCAAACCCAATATGAGTTTCCACCAAAATAAAAAAAGTTGGTTGAAATTTTCGTACCAATTCCTTACAGTGCACCCGAGACATCTTATTTGACGCCCCCTAACATTCCAACTAATAATATTTAAATGGTCACAATCCATAAAAAATAAATTAAATAATTGGAATGTTTAATCATTCTACCTCACGTTGATGGACCCCTGTCTCCAAGTGTCTCCTTGTGGACTTGCACCGCAGAACCATCATTCTTCTGTTGAGGTTGGGTCTTCAAGTTTGTTGTTGCACTAACTTTATCAAGCTCTTTTTGTACTCGAGAATCCATTGACAATGCTTCAGTAGGTGAGTTTTGAAGCGAAATAGGACGCTACCTTTTGTGCCCTGCTTTAAAAAAGGGAGTACTCTGATCCTTGAAAGCCACCTGAGGTGTTCCCAAAGAGTCAAGCGTGGATGGAGGATCTTTCTTTTCATTAGGCCCCACTTTTGTATTTGATAAGGACTTCACCTTTGCATTTGATGAGGATCCAGCATGCATGTTATTAGACCCAAAAGAAAATTTCTTACTCACCAAATTGGAGCATATTGCTACATTGGCTTTTTTTGGCACCACATTGTGGCCTTTACCCACTTTTTCCTTGCCTTTTCTACTAACTGTAACCCATTCACCCTCTTTTGCACGAGTATCCCTTTCCATACGTGAGTCTTGTAAATTATCATGCACAAGATCTGCTGCACCATGCTTCTCCATAATTGGAATTGATTTGGCATTAATTCCAAATTCAAAAGTTAAATTTTGATTTTTTACTGGGATTTGACTACCTTCCACCATTTTTTCGTTGTTATCTACAGGAAAAAGTGATGGCAAATTTTTCTCCTTCAGCGTGCTTTCCTTCCCAATGCCATTGTTGTTCTCTTTCGCACATTCTCTTGTGACATGCCCAAAGCAGCTACATTTTTCACAAATTAAATTCAAGTGCTCATATTCTATGTCATACATATGACTATCAACTTGAATTTTTTTAATAATAACTGGAAGTCCCAAGTTAATTTGCACACATGCTCTTGCATACTTTTCCCTCTCTGCAGACTTGGTGGCTAAGTCGATGCGGATCGGTTTGCCAACAGCTGACGCAATCATTTTCATGGCTCTCTCTTGATAATAGTTAATGTTTAAACCTGTGATTCTTATCCAAACCATGGTAGACCCAAAAGTGTTTTCACAAGGTCTGAATGAAGAACTCCAAGGTTTAACCGCAACATAGCTTCCAGTAATCATCCACGATCCTCCAAGGAGAACTTTCTCTCTATCCTCCAAGAGATCAAATTTGACTAAGAAATAGCCAAAACCGACATCTAGTACCTCATATCCTCCTTTGGTTCTCCAGACGCCTTTAAGCCTGTGCGTGATCGCTGTATAGCTAAATTTTTTCCAAGAACTTTGATCACGATGGCATCTTTGTAGGGCTCTGCCAATATCTCTTTTGCTTCCTCAGTAAACGTCACAGTTGGTATCTCCGAATCGCCTTGCTTACTAACTACTGTAGCCATCTTATCCCCATCAAGAGAATCAGCAACTTCCAAAGCTCTCCTTGCTGAGGCACCAACAACTTTATCTCTGAACAAGTGAACAATATCCGTTGACTTTGAGTCTTGTTACCATCTCCTTTAATCCCCTCCTTTTCACTTGATACATGCCCCCTTCTGCTCTCCCCCTTATTGCTTCCGCCGACATGGCCGGCTGCCTCGCTATGTGCCACCCTCGAAGACTCTCCCCCGCTCTCTCCACTCTCCATTTCACGTACTCTCATATACTCTCTCGTACTAGGATTTGTTTTTTTTTTAATTAAGAATTATATTGATTTATCAACACAAATTTACTATTTTAGGGTCAAACAGAAAATAAATACTTTTTTTTCTCAAATTGTTAAGTTGTTTTTTATTATACATTTCTTTTAGTACGAAAAAAAGAACATATAAAAAAGATGACGTAAGTTGAAAAATCGTACTCGTTAACGCAAGAAAGAACCGAAAGAATCCGTTAAACACGAAAAATATTATAAACCGATTAAACTCAACAGAAGAAGAAGGTCGACGCCATGCTTTTGCATCTTCTCTGTGTGAACGCACTGTTCAATACTTCGCACGTTTTGGTGTTGGTTCTTGTTGAACGGGATTCTTCACTTCTCTCCTTTGATCCTTTTTCCCTTTTTTTCTGTTCTATTTTCCTCCTTTTTTTCTTTTCCCTATTTTGGTCGGTTGTTATCTTACTCGCTGTAGCTAATACCTTATTTTACCATTCATTTTCCCCTTTGTTGCGTTTTTCAACTGGGTACCTGCCCTACAGGTGTTTGATGAATTTACTCAGTGAAACATAAAAAGAGAGAGAGATTATATTGTATGTTCGAATAACTCTTAAACTTCTGTTGGGTAATCAGAGTTGGGATTGGAATTGCCATTGCCATGGATCCTTCTATTATGAAGCTCCTCGAAGATGACGAGGTTTTCCCCCATTTTTCCTATGGTTTTCTTTTGTTATTTATTTGTTTGGGGTGTTACTAAACCACTATGTTTGAATGTGTACTTCACAGGATGAAACAATGCAGTCAGGGGTGGATGTTGAAGCCTTCCAAGCTGCACTAAACAGAGACATAGGAGGATTTCCTTCCACTTCTGGTTCAGACCCAGGTACCCCAACTATGCTTTTTAATTCCTAATGTTTTTCTGAGTTGAAATAGTTAAATTCTCTCTGGTTTGTTTGTTTTTAGTCGCTTGTTATGCCATTTGAATACACGGCTGCATAAACAGTGTTTAGACTTTAGACTATTGTTTATGAGCTTGTTTGGTCGAGATTTTGGTCAGATTGCTATCAAAATAATTGATTTTGAAAGAGTTGTTTTATGGTTGGGGATGTTGTTAGAAAAGTGAGTTTGGATTAATTATTCTGAGCGATAAAAGGAAAATCTATTATAAGGATATAAATGTTTGACTATACTCTAGTGTTCATAAATGGGAAGGAACTACACAAATCCTTCAAAATCTGGCTATTCTATCAGGTACTTTTTCCCAAGGTGTTATTTCTGATTTTTGGTATCTAAAAACAATAGTAGAAATACCACATTTAAAAGATCTCTTGAAACAGAGACCAAGGAATGTAGTTAAACAAACTAAAAAGTTTCATCAACACAGTGGTAGAGGACAACATCTTTGAGAACTTAGATGATCTTAATTATTTAGCAGAATACAATCAAATAAATGTAGCACAATGACCTCTAATCAAATAAATGTAGCACAATGACCTCAAACTTTAAGTATCAAATTTGACCAGTAGAGGTTACAAAGCTTTTGTTGATATTTTTGCAAATGAAATATATTTTTCTAAATGAATTTCTGTACTAATATCAAATTATCCTGATGTATTTTCTACAGCATAATATCTGTGTTTTCAGATGTTAGTTTTCTTGTTTGTTTTTATTTTTCTTCTAATTGATTCTTGAGTCGTGTGATTTTTTATATTTGCTTGGTAATTTATGAATTGCACATGCTTTGTGCTTCTATACTCTCTGCAGTTTTGTCTCAAGGAAGCAACAATACATTGACTCAGTCAATGCCACAGTGGCCAACTCCTAGCCATGAAAACCAAACCCAAGTTCAAAATCAAGAGCCTGAAACTGCACAACAACGAGAGCAACCCTCATCTGAGGTGGAGCAAAAGCAACATGGATCTCTTGCTGAACAAGTACAGCATGTTGCTTCCCAAGACGTAAATAATCCTCCTTTACCACAGCATGTTGCTTCCTCGGACGTAAATAATCCTCCACTACCACAGCATGTTGGTTCTCAGAGTGTAAACAATCCTCCTCTACCACATCATGTTGGTTCCCAGAATGTAAATAATCCTCCTTTGCCGCAGCATGTTGCTTCTCAAAATGTAAGTAATCCTGCTTTATCACAAAAGCAGACTCAAGATGAAGGTCACCAACTACAACCTGTACAAGCTTCTCTTCAAAATTCTCAGAAAGTTGGAATTCAAAATTTGGGAAAAGATCCTGTTCCTAATAATGAGGTAGCCAAAACACTTAATCCCAGCAGCGAATCTCAGCAGTATGCAAAGTTGCAGCAAATAAGTAATCAACAAGCTACAGTCAATGAGCAGCCAGGAGGCCAAATTAATCGTAAAAAACAGGTACCATTTGGCATGTTGCTACCTATCTTGATACCTCAACTTCCCAAAGACCGAGCCATGCAACTTCAAACTCTATTTAGTAAATTGAAGGTGGGTTTCTCAAAATAATCTCACTACCTGGTCCTTTGGTAGTGAGAACCTTGTCTCTTTTCTATGCTAAACTCAGTTTTGTATTGATAGGATATGATCAACTTAGGAACAGATATCCCATACTACTCACTTTCTGTTTTGTGAATTTATTGTTTGTGTTATAGAAAGACGAAATAGCAAAAGACAGTTTTGTGCGACTTATGAAAGGTATTGTAGGGGACCAGATGCTTAGATTAGCATTGTCAAAAGTACAAGCTCAGCTACAAGCACAAGTAGGTTGAGAACAAGTTTTATATATATATATATATATCAACATCATGCTAAGATTCATTGTTCTTTTCTACTGTTATAGACGAGACCCAATCAAGGACCTGTGAGGCAGCAGTAACCTGTTCGGATGCCCGTTGTTGGCTTAGGTGCAAGACAATTAAATGATCCCCATGCTTTAGCTCAGCTTCATCAGAGTATGAATGCAGCTGCAGACCAATCTCATATGACTTCTTCAGCTGTCCAAACTATGGAGAACAATGCTAGAAAATCTCAGGAATTGGATGCTACAATGGAAACTCAGGGTTTGCAACCGAGCCAGTTGTCATCTTCCAATTCCATCACTGTTAGTCAGGAAGCAGAAAGATCATCTATTCACATACACGGGCTTAATAAGCAGCCGCAGCCACAACCTCAGCATCTACATTTCCCATCAGCATATGGCAGTTGTGGTGGTAATTATAGGCCTTTTTCAGGGCAAGCTAGTAGTCTGCTTCATCTATCAGACCACCACCACGAGTCACATATGAGTCAAATTCCACATCAAAGCACTGGTCCCAATCACTTAGGTTGGGCAACACAAGGCTTCATTGGTATGCCAAAACTTGAACAGCAGAACTCTTTGAATGATCCCAAGAGGCTGTCGGGTGGCTCTGTTGCTCTATTAAACAATCCGGCATTCCAACAAACTCCAAATGCATGGCAACCACCATCAAACAAAGATCAAAATCCAGGCTTCTTGTCATCTGGTTCTTATGTCAAAAAGGAACCTAGCGACATTCCCACTGAGCAGCAACATAGGCAGAATATTTCTAAAATCCATGGACTGCCTTCAGCTAATTCTGCACAAATCGAACAGGCAAGTGGCAATTGAGGAATTGTAAAGGATGAGTTCTCAAGGGGCCTTCCAGTATCCACAAGTATGGCACCTACAACATCTACTGGCTTGACATCACTCAATTCTGCTTCCCCTTCTGGAATGACCCAATTAGATCCTAGTGTCTCAGTAAGTTTGCAAGTGATGTACTTGATCTTGTCTAATATAGTGGCTAAAGTATTGTGGATCAAATATTTTTCAAATGTGATTGTTTTGATACATGGTATGCACCTGTCGTACAGTACCGATGTTTACATTAGATGTATATATACAAAATATTTGTTCTTTTATAGATGCATATTCAAGAGTTAACTTGTCTATAACTTATAATTTATTTTCTGTCCTTATAACTTTATAAATCTTGTTGTAATTCAGTTTTAAGAAACAAGCATTTTTTTTATTTCTCCTTCCTCTTTTATTTTTTTTTATTCTTGATAGTTTATTGAGGGTTTTTTGTTTTTTGTTTTTAGTGGCGTAGACCACAATGCTTTTAGTTTGGATTAGTCCGCTACAAACTTGGTTTTTTTCATTAGTTCCATGCTAGGAGTAGTGCTTTGAAACATTTTTATTATTTTACCCTATGCATTTATTGAGATGCCTCTCATGCTATTTATGTATTTAAGTTGCAGTGAAGAATAACAAGCATATAATGAAAAGCATGCTTATTTTACCTTTCATGTCCTGCACTTTTTACCTTTAATTTTTTGAAACAATCTGCTATTGGGGCATAATATGAACTTCAAATTTGCTTTTCCAATTTCACTTTTTTGGGTAAATGCAAATTATCATTTTATACGCACCCACTATTTAATGATATATTCAAACTTCATGCATAACTCTGACTCTTTGCCCCCACTCTATTCTATGTTTGATCAGTTAAGCACCCAGGTGCCATCAAACACTTCTGGAATTACTGTGAGGGCACCTGTGAAAAAGCCTTCTGTTGGCCAGAAGAAACCACTTGAAGCACTTGGTTCCTCACCTCCTCCTCCTCCAAGGTGATCTGTCTTATTTGGCTGCAACATGCTTCACTCTTGGAATTGTTCTTTCTTTTCTAAGTTCTAACTCATTTTGATGCATGCATCTTGTGCTCATATCCTCCAATAAGAAGCAAAAGGGATCTCTAGGAGATCCGTTGAACAGAGCATTGACCAGCTTAATGATGTCACTGCTGTTAGTGGAGTCGATTTGAGGGTAAATTTCTCTATTATGTTGAACTAAGCTTGATAGCTCAATAATAAGGGATGTCTACTCTCATTTCAAAATCTAAGGCCATTTTTTGCATCTTTTACAGGAAGAGGAAGAGCAGTTACTTTCAGGCCCCAAGGAGGACAGTTGGGTTTCAGAAGCAACTCGAAGAGCTGTGCAAGAAGAGGAAAGGCTTATTTTGCAGAAAATTCCACTCCAGAACAAATTGTTTGAGATTAGTAAGTGTCCTTTTCATATGTTGTCTCCATATATTTTAATTTTTCCTTTTGAGCTTATCTGAATACAAACTAGTCATACCAGGCCTTATAGACAGTTGTTTTGTGTTATTACTGTCAGTGTTTAAGTATGGCTTGAAGGGTGTGAGCAATGATGTGGAGAGATGCTTGTCACTAGTGAGATTCAACCAATATTTCAATTTTCATAATAGTAAGTTTGCATGTAAACTTATTCAAACTGAGTTTTCAGTGTGTGGAGGAAAGAATGCGTGGATTGATAAGTAACCTGATTAGAATGTCAAAACAGGTTAGTTGTTCTTTACCTTCTTGCTGGAATATTCTCTCATAATTCAATAAAACTTCTTACTTTCAAGAATTTTCCCACTCGCGGGTTGATTTTGAGAAGACAAGACATCGGATTGTTGTCACCTCAGATGTTCAGCAGCAAATCATGACAATAAATAGGAAAGTAAGAGAAGAGTGGGAGAAAAGACAGGCAGAAGCAGAGAAGCTTCGGAAACAAAATGACGTGAGTATTTTGCACTTATCAGCATTTGGAACCTGTGCCTATTTCATAATTTCAGTCCATTTTAAAATATAGGTTGATGGTAATGCTGGCAGTTACCATTGATCCCGCTGAACTTAAGATATCGCTCCGGAGTCCTCCTTCATACTTAATGCACTTCCACTCCTCGAAGTCTCCCGGAGCTCCCTGACACATGCAGAAAAATCTGAATAGCACCTCAAATTTGTCTGTATACTCAGATACGGACATAGCACCTTGCTTCAGTTGCAGTAACTCCAGTTCCTTGGCCGTCCTGGCAGAATTCGGAAAGTACTTTTTATAAAATTCTACCTGGAAGGCATCCCAAGTGATAGGGTCATCACCTTGTTGCAGGAGACATCGGGCTCCTTGCCATCAATGCGATGCTTCCCCAGTGAGCAGATAGGTGGCAAATTCAACACACTGCTCTTCAGGTACTAACTGCGCTTGCAGTGCTCGCTCCATAGCCTGAAACCAAGTATCAGCTTCAGTCGGATTGATGGTTCCCTTGAACATAGGTAGATTAACTTTTAAGAAGGTTGCCAGTGTCATCGAGCCCTGAGCTTCGCTTCCGCCATTGCCATTATTGTTTATCTGTTGCCCAAGAGCTTCCGCAATAGCCTGCATAGCAGCAGCCATGTTCTCCAATGCCGCCATAAAGTTTACCGGGTCATTTGGATTGATTTTCGGTCCCTGAGCACTAGTACGACCTCCCTTACAATCTCGACTGCGTCCACGAGGCGCCATCTAGTTCCTATACACACCAAACAATCGATATCAATGTGATCAGTCTCAATATCTCAAGTCAAGTGCTTCAAAGTACCAAAGGTACACTCATGGACTTCATGCTTGATGTATCAGTTAGATATCCTAACTAACACAGGCACAAACTCAGAGTATGCATTGAAGCATAAGCAGTTCCATCCCTTAGGCTCACGAGGATGAACTGCTCTGATACCATAATGTAACACCCTAATATTCAAATCCTTATGCTCGAGTCATAAGTCAATGATATTACGGTGGTACGACTCTCAGGTGGATTTTTAATATATAAATATAAGAAAAATTAAAAGGAGTATTAATCGAGGAGCCTGAAACGTGTAAAATAAAATCGCGAAGACGTATCACTCACGTTTCGACAACAGAAGATAAACTGTGAAGTCGAAAGCGATATACGGATAAAGGCATAAAAGAGATTAAGAGATAGACAACAGATAGATATATATAACATAAGTAAATAGACACTAGTCGCGACCTGCGAAGTTTAGGTTGGCTAGGGTACAGTATGAAAGTAGATGATAACAATATATCATAATCTCTCCCAAAAGAAACATAACAACCTCTATAGGCAAGTTCAAAAGAGTTCAATACATAATATAAGTTTTTCAAAATAAAGGTGGAGAGATTCTAAGCAAAATATAAAGTAGAGGACATAAAGATCTTTTCTATCTCTCAGATGTACCACAGCTCACTGCTGAGCACCTGGACCTGTATCTGAAAAACAAGAGATATATACGGAATGAGAACTCCCGACCCATGGGTTCCCAGTACGGTAAAAGTGCCAAATAAATACAATGCATTGTAATAAAAAATCTCACTAAGCATCCTAAACTTCCTTTCACCAAACATTCACCCTATGTTCTCGCTAATCCATAAATAGGCAACTGTCATAAGGGGATGCTAAGTCTAAATCTTGTTCTTCATGCTTCTCAACTCTCTCTAACTCTCCAACGAATCAGAATCAGAGTCATAACAAAACCATCACCAGTTATTCTGTCTCAACAATTCTATATCAATACATCATATCCTCACCTGGAATAAATGAAATCACTTCACTACGTCTATTCAAGGAGTCCAAATTACCTCATTTAATAATCATCATCATTATTCAATTACATCATTAACTCATCTCATCCAGGACAGCCCTCAGCGTCCACCGACACTAGCATGAGGGACCTCTCAGTTGTACAAACACAAGCAATACAGACAAGTAATACACATTTAAAGTGCAAGTAGAACAAGTAGTACATAATCAGGTAACATAGCATATATGATATGACAATCCAAAACAAATAGGCAAACCCAAACAAATTAAACATATGCAAATGATGTATGCCTGCCATATGGCTGATGATATCATCTGTCGGTTATATTGCCAATCCGACATGTCTTGGTAGTTAACCATGGACAGAAACACCCATCGCGAAGTAGGTAGGTTTGAGCTACAACCCCCTTGCTACTACCCGCTCAACCCAGAGCCAGTGGAATAACCACTACTGCGGCTACTACCCAGGCGGGTGTTTAAAAGCTCTACTTGGAGCGAGTGGAATCACCACTACTGCCGTTACTACCTAGGCGACACAATCTCTGACCTGGAGCAAGTGGGATGAACCACAATCCTTGCTACTACCCAAATATCTCAAGCATTGGCCCGGAGTAAGTGGGACGAACCACAACCTTTACTACTGCCCAGGTATCACAAACATATATTCATTCAATCTCAATTCATATTATCAATCTTTATTGTTACCCAATCTCAAACATTAACCTGGAGCAAGCGGAACGAACCACAACCCTTGCTACTACCCAGGTATTACAGACATACATTCATTTTAAATTTCATAATTAAGCTCATTTATCATAATCTTTCATACCATCTCATACCCAGAGCAACTGGACAACACCACTGCCTACTACCTGGGGTCACACATCACATTCAATATGTTCCATCATTATTCCCTTACCACATTTAGTCATCACAGCCCTTCGGCTCATACTGTACATGATACTTTCACCTTTTTCCTTAGCAACTCATACCATTATCATTACTCATCATTCATCATTGGTTCTCACTTTACTTCATCCACAAGTTACCACATGTCCTAGTTTTTTCCTATTACTAGGTATGCTATAAAAATTTAGGGTTTAAAGGATGAAAGTAGAGGCTTAGAAGTATGAAATTCAACTTTAGAAACTCAAAAATCAACTTTTGATGAAAATAGGGTCACGCGTGCGCGTCGCCCACGCGCACGCGTGAAACGCAGTAAAACATAGTGACGCGTACGCATTCCTTCACGCACGCGTGGGTGGGAGAAAAGCCCAGTGACGCCTACGCATCAGCCATGCGTACGCGTGGGTACGTTTTGTGCCCCAGACACAAAAGTGGCACAAATCAGGCACAAAATTTGGGCTGGGCAACTGTTTTAGTTCATCGACGCATACGCGTGGGCCACGCGCACGCGTGGGTAGTGAAACTTTGAAAACGATGCGTGCGCATCGGCCACGCATACACGTGGGAGTGCGTTCTGCCAAAAATTTTACAAGTTAAAAAGTTGCAAAATTTCATTTTTTAAACCCCAAACTTTCACCACACATAACTTTTTCTATAAAAGTCATTTTTCAACCATTTCTGAACTGTTGAAAAGATCTTTGAATAAACTTTCATAAAAAATCCATTTTTGAAGAATTCCGAACTCCGTGGACCGAGTTACGGACCGCCAAAGTTGGTCAAAAATCAGTTTTTACCCAATCATAAAAATCACCAATTTTCCAATGTTCACAAGCCAAATTCATTTCCACTCATCCAAATAACCACAACCCAACCACATCCACATAATTACACTCAACCAAAACCAAACCTACCTCATATACACAACTTCACCCAAAACCATCGAATTCCACTCTTAAATTCCTCAAACCATATTATTCAATAACCAAACCAATTATTCACATATTCGATGTCTAAAATCCATCTAATTACTCATGTCATCACACCATTCACACGTCAACTTACCTTACCTCTTTCCGGCCTCCGACCCAAATTCACAATTTAAATGCATAGTCCACACAATAATATTCATTATTCAATTCATCAAATCCTCAACACACTATACGTACAAATTCACACAATTCTCAACCCAATCATTAATTTACATTACATATCAACTATGCATATTAGCACCAACCAATCACACAATCTAAATTTAATCCTAGGGGCATCTTGCCTATGAATTTCCATCACACCACACGGTACTTAAATAAAACTTAAACCGTACCTCTTGTAGCCAAACTAATTAAGCTTCTTCTTTGGAAGTCTCCACCAACCCGTAGCTCCAAGTCTCACCAAAGCTCCACAAGCAACACCAACCTCCCAATTGTGCACCAAAATCACCAAATACACTAACATAACCAATTTCACATATATACATCAACCTAGGGCTCATGAAAATGATAAATCACAAGGGTTTGAGTACTTCTTACCTTAACCCACTGAAGTTTGTGCTAAACATCACCCATGGCTCATACTAGAGCACTCCTAAATAACCAAAATCACAAGTTTCCTCAAAACCCAAACCAATTTCGAATTTAAAGAGGAAAACGAAAACTAGGCAGAGGACAGCAGATTACTCACCACAAAACTTAGATAGAATTGTAGAGGATGAGAAGAGCGACGCGTAGCCGCAAACGGCTCGTCAATCGGAGTTTCGTAGCTCAAGTGATGGTGATTTGAAGATCAAGGAGAGTTAGGGTTTCTTTCTTCTCTTCTCTCTTCTCCAAGCTGCGCCCAAAACCCTTCCCTTAAGGTAAAATGAGCTGAAATGCTCATAACTAATGTTTATATATGTTGGGTCTTGGGCCCACTTAGACCCGGTTCACTTATTTTGTCCGTTAGCCTAATTTTGGGCCAAAACATTTAAGATTAGCGCTCTAAATCGAACTTTAAATATTTCTACATTCCCTAATTATAATTCCTCATTTCTTAACCTTATTTACTTATGAATAAATGACCATTTGTACCCATGAGAAATGAAAATGCTGACATTTGTACCCATGATAGATGTCCTCCATGTGACAAAAGTGCCCTGACTTGGAACTGAGCTTGGTTCGTAGGAATCCGATCCTACGTGGCACTCCAAACCCCCAAATCCTTTAAATATAATCTAATTTTAATTTATAATTTTATTCCCTATCGTCTCTTCCCCAATTCCAAACTCTGAAACCCTACCACCGCTCTCATTCCTTGCTACCACCATAGCCATCAACATCATCGACCCACCGTTCTCCCTTCTCGACGTTTCTGCCTCTTCCTCAACAGTCTCTTTCTCCTCTCATCATCAACATCAACAACCTCATCCTTATTAAGGTTTTTTGAATCTTCCAAATTCCCAAAATTTTTCATCATTTCTCACTTCTCATTGGCGCCACTCATGAAGGGCGTAACCTTCCTCTGGTCCCATCTCTGTAGGCGCTGGAAGCACTGGTTCGTCAGAGACAAAAACACTGTCGTCGTGGTAGCCGTTGTCGTTACCATTTTCTGCTACATGCACCAGTTCGAAGGGAGATTGGGAGTAGCTTGGATCCAGATCGCTGAACCCGAAGATGTCTGGTGAAGCAGACGGAGAAGTGTGGTCAACGACGGGGATATTGCTGCCGGAGAAGTTGGAGTAGCCGCCGTATTCGGAGAAGTTGTCTTTGTCGGCGTGGTTTTGGTGGTGATTGGAGTCGACGCTGTAGGTATCAAAAGCTGACATGTCTTCTGTCTCTATGTTGTTTTTGTTCTCTCTCTCTTCTGTACAAAGATGGGTGCTTCGTTTGCTTAGCTTAATTGAATAATTGTACTCAGAGAAAGAGAGAGATGCTGTTAAAAATTAGAACGTTTATTTGAGAAATAAATATTATTAACACGTTCATATATGCGTTCCTCAATCGCGGGTCCTTTTCTCCTTCACTTTGATTTTTTGTGTTACTGATTTGTGGAGTGCCTGATTTTTTTCAAAGTTTGAATTTTTTTTCCATAATTGATGAAGAAGAGAATGAGTCTGGGAAAGAGATAGATGAAGACGAGGGGGACGATGATGATGTTTTTCTTGAGAATTCTTACTACCTGCACAGTTACTGGGCTGGCTTGGTTGACCGGTATGAAGAGATGGTTGAGAAGTACCATCCCAGATTTGGAGTGCGGAAGAGGAAGGGGAGGTGGAGAAGGTGAGGATGAAGGAAGAGTGGTTGGAAAGCATGAGAGTAAGGAAGGTGTCCTTGATGGGGTCAGAGGTGGTGGGGAGGGAGAAGAGGATGGCTTTGTCGGCGTGAAGGGCGGAGTGGATGGTGAGGGAGCGAGTGTTAAGGAAGAAGGGGCCAGAGTGGGGTTTGAAGAGTGAAGAGTGGGGTTTGGAGAGAGAGAGAGTGCGTGTGAGTAAGAGAGAGAGGGGTTGAAGATAAGGGAGGGAGTGCCACGTAGGATCGGATTCCTACGAACCAAGCTCAGATCCAAGTCAGGGCATTTTTGTCACACGGAGGGCATCTGTCATGGGTATAACTTTAGTTTCAGGCTATCATGGGTACAAATGTCAGCGTTTTCATCTCTTATGGGTACAAATGGTCATTTATTCTTTACTTATAATCAATTTTCTCAGCTGCAGTACCAGACAGATCTCAACCGGCCGAAATTTCACTGCGCGTTTTTTACGCGGAAAACATAGTTTTCCGACTCAGAAAAATTCACTGAATCCAAATATCATATTTAAATTATCAAATTTCGATTGCTCAATTTTCCGAACCATATTCGCTCATATCTAATTTATTATTTAATTAATTACGGTTTGACTGGATTTTATAAGTCCGATTAACCCGAAAAAAATGACGGGTTAAACGGGCTAGTCCGTTTATTTTTTTTACATTTTTTCAAAAACAAAGTAACACTTTTAGCCAATATTTCTCCCGATCCGATCCGAAAATTCGCTTCATCAACTAAAAAAAAAATTATTTTTTAAAGGTTTTTGACCTAAAAGTAATATTTTTTATTAATATTTTTCAAAAAATAAAATAAAAGAATAAACGGGCTGGCCCATTTAACCTACCGGACTGACTATAAACGGTCCAGACTAAAAAATTATAACCTGCAAATAAAACAGACTTAAACAGATCAACCCATTTAACCCACAAATTTAATAGGTCAGACCTAAATGGACCGAACTAGCTCGTTTAACAGCAGTAAACTTTAACTTTTAACGCGGATGTAATTATAAGTGCACTCAGCCTTATATTATAGGACCACTTCCAAAAGCAACTACTTCCTTCTCCAGCACTCAATTTTATTATGGTTCCTTCCCTGTTCTTCTAACTTCTAACTGTGACCCATTTATATATAAGTTTAGCATCCATAGGTATATAAAGTTAAAACAAAAAATGGTCCAAGATGATGAAATTTATATTATACCTTTTCGATAACACGTGTTTGCTAGAATATATATATAATCCTTAGGAAACTTTGTGGGAATTGTTAATTAAATAAAATGAAGTGATGATAAGGGTGGTATAGATGGTCATTCTTTCATTCGCTTTAAAAAGTCTATAGTTTGTCATTTTTTTAAAAAAATAAAAATATTTAATAACTAAAATAAATTAACCAAAAAATTATGAATGAAAAGTTCTTTATTTTTTAATAGATAATCTTGGATTTAGTTAAGTGTCATATTAATCTTAATGACTTAATGAGATAATAATCAGCACTAAATTTCTTTGAACTTTATTTTTTAATAGATAATCTTGGATTTAGTTAAGTGTCATATTAATCTTAATGACTTAATGAGATAATAATCAGCACTAAATTTCTTTGAACTTATCATTTTTTTTGTTTTTTAGTTATTTAATGTATTTTTTAGTTCCAGCGATTAAAGACTAATTCGCTGCGAATCTAAATTTTATTTCAGAATCTATCACTGATTAATAAATTGTTATATACATAAAAAAAAATTCAAATTCCAAACATTTATTTCAGCAAATAGACAAGTAAACTGTCATAATTCATCGAACCGCAATTAGACCAAAGTATATTTATAAGGAACATATAAAAAAGACGAGTATTAATGAAAGATCTTTAATTATATCTCTCTATAAACATTCTGAGGCAAACAATCATTTTGTCCTTAGAGAGGGTGAGGGATGTGTTCGTCTATTCATATATATATATACATTCAATGGATAAAGAAAAATAATAGCAAATTTGGACATCATGTGTGATGAGTATGCCAATTAATGATGATATATATTCATTATCACTGTTTCATTGTGTTGATCGAAAAAATATTTTTCGATGAAAACAAAATTTGGAATGAGTCAGGGACAATTTTTCGAAAAGATGTACGTGTAGGCGTGAGATTGAAAATGGCTGGCATAAAATTGGATCTCAAAAGATTCGTTAATTGGATAAGTGTAATCAAATAAGATATTCAATATGCATAATCGAGTAAGGCCTTCGACAGGTGGGTCGAATAGTCATGGAAGCAGAATGATTAAAGGCTTTTATCACATGAGGAAATTATGGGAAATGGCTATGATCAAGCGGCGGAAACGGTTACTAAGAGGAATTATATTTAAAGTTGTAATCAATTGTAATTAATTGGCAGTTATGTAAGATAGATTATAAATACTAGGAAGTGTTAGGAAATTGGGGTTGGAACTTTTATTCAGAAAACACTCAAGCACACTCACATCCCAGAAAATTTCTGAGTCTGCAATCGAGTAACTTTTTTGTAGGGTTCCTTCCATCTTTTCATTCTTTCAATTTATCTTTCTGTAAACTTTACATTTCAAGCAAATTTATTTTCCAAGTATTCTTTATTTTCATTTTTGTCCAATTTACATTCTTGCATTGTTCATTTCCAATTCAAAGTCCTTTGATCCAGTCAAAGGCATTTTATAGTTTTCTTTTAATTTCAACGCAAACCTTTCTGTTTTCAACATGTTTTCTTTTCAAAAACTTCCCTTTTTATTCTTCTCCTTGATTTATCAATTTTAATTTATTTTTATTCCCAATTCCGGTCTAATCGAAGACGCTTTGATGCACTTTTAGAAAACTGGTACCTGCAAAGAAGAGTAGGTTTCGCTCCCAGACAACTAGATATCGAACCATCATCGATTTGCTAAAAATCGACAAAACAAATTGGCACGTCCGGTGGGACAGTTTTTAAATTGAAGTGTGTCAAATAAATTTTTTCCAGTATTACTTAGTGTATGCGATTACGGAGTGGGAAAATCATTCACATGGATGATGAGATATCGATTGTGAATGGTGGTTCATTGATGGGCAAGGATTTATACCGGCGTTGTTAGTATAGTCCAAACCAATAGTCAATCCTCGAATCAAATTAAATTTGGTTTTATCACAAATAGCAAACCCCAATGAAAATTAATCGAAGTATTTAGACTCCGGGTCGTTGCAATGAAATGCTCAATTATTGGCTATGAAGATGCAAGGGGGTTTGATTTTTATATTTTTGCAAGAAATTAAATGACAAGAAATTAAATAACAAGAACTAATAAAATAAAGGAAAGGACTCTTGGCTAGACATAGGTAATTGAGATCACCATCCTTGTCTACATACCAAATATTGTTAATTATGAGGAACCAAGCTCATTAAGTTTACTTCTATACTTGAAGTATATCAAATGGCTTAATCAACATCAACCCATAAGTCCCAACCTATCTACTAATTGGATTAATAGTGGGTTAATGTAAATGAGTATCAAATAGATCACCAAAGGTTCTCAAATCACCAAATCATTGAGACCCAATGACTCAAGGTCACTCAATTCCCTTAGCCTAAGCCAAGAGTCAAGAAAACTACTCAAAAATTAGAGGAAATATTTTATCAAACACCTAATATGCAAGAAAAGTAAACATCATAAAATGCAAGAGTTAAAAGAAAATTCATAACCAACATAAACAAGAAATCAACACTAACAATCAAGATCAACATAAAAGAAACATGGAAACATAAAATTGCATTGAAAGAAAAATAGAAACCCAACAAGAGTGTATGAACATAAAAAGTGACATAAAAAGGAAATTAACAAGAACTAGAAGAACAAAGGTGTAATATCAAGGAATTAACAAGGAAAAACTAAATCAAAACAAGAATTGAAAGTGGATCTAAGAAAATTAAACCTAAACTACCCTAAATTCTAGAGAGAAGGGAGAGCTTCTCTCTCTAGAATTCTGCCTACAACATGATGAAAACTAAACTATGACTACTTGGTTCATTCTCCCCTCAATCCTTGGGTTCAATAGCATCAGAAATGAGTTAGATTGGGCCCAAAATGAGCTAGAAATCGCCCCCAACGAGTTGCCCAAAGTGAACCCACGCTGCTCCATCGGTGCGCACGCGTACAGTGCGTGTGCGCGTCCCTAGACGTCAGGCAACTATGGCAAATTTTATATCATTTTGAATCCCGGATGTTAGCTTTCCAACGCAACTGGAACCGTCTCATTTGGACCTCTGTAACTCAAGTTATGATCTATTGAGTGCGAAGAGGTCAGGCTTGACAGCTTTACGGTTCCTTCATTTCTTCATGAGTTCTCCCACTTTACATGCTTCTCTCCTCACTTCTTCCATCCAATACTTGCCTTATGAACCTGAAATCACTCAACAAACACATCAAGGTATCGAATGGAATTAAAGTGAATTGAATTTAGCTATTTTAAAGCCTAAAAAGCATGTTTTCACATTTAAGCACAAATTAAGGGAGAATTGAAAAATCATGCTATTTCATTGAATAAATGTAAAAAAATGTGATAAAATCTCCCAAATTAAGCACAAGATAAACCACAAAATTGGGGTTTATCAAATCTCCCAACACTTAAACCAAGCATGTCCTCATGCTAAGAATAAAGAAGGACAAGAAAAGGGGTATGAACATTTATTCAATGTAAAGAAACTATATGCACCTATCTATATGAATGCAACTAAATGCAAAATGATTCTACCTACTTGGTTAAAAGTAAGTCAATCCCCAAGAACACATGAGCACATGTAGGGCTAAGTAGTATGATGATTCATGAATCCTACCAATTTGAATATCAAAATAAAGCACAAATAGACTCGCAAGAAGAAAAGCTCATGAAAGCCGGGAACAAGGAATTGAGCATCGAACCCTCACCGGAAGTGTATCTGCTCTAGTCTCTCAAGTGTATAGGGTCAATCACTCAATTCTCTTCTACTCATGCTTTCCAAGATTTGTTTTTCATCTAACAATCAACAATTATTCAATGCATGCATACATTCATCATGAGGACTTATTCATAGGTTGTAATGGGTTTAGGGTCAAGGTAGGATGCATATGGTCAAGTGAGCTTGAAATTTGGATCTTTGATTAGCCTAAGCTCTCACCTAACACGTATAACAACCTATACAATTCTAATACAATGCTTAGCTACCCATGATTCTCACTTTTTCACATACTCATGCATTCTCTTTAATTCACATTTCATATGCATTGATTTTTATTGAACTTTACTTTGGGGCATTTTTGTCCTATTTTTATTTTTTTTCTCTTTTTTCTTTTTCTATATTATTTTTTTCTTTTATATATATATATATATATATATATATATATATATATATATATATATATATGTTCTTTTTTCTTTTTCTTTATCATTTTTTTCTAAAGTATCTACAAACGTATCAATGCATATGGTTTTACATATAGTGCATGAATATGTACCCAATTCCCAATATTTTTAACAAAAATAAAAATTACACTTTTACCTCAACCAATGTCCCAAGTTTCCCATACCCAAATGATATACACCCTCACTAGCCTAAACTAATCAAAGATCTAAATTAAGGACATTTATTGTTTTTTACTTAGGGGTAGTGATGTGCTAAATTAAGAACAAAAGGGATTAAATAGGCTCAAATTTGCTAACAATGGTTGATGAAAGGTAGGCTATTTGGGTAAGTGAGCTAAATGAAATGATGGCCTCAATCATATAAATGCATTTATACATAGAATAATGGACATAAAGAATCAAACAAATCAAAGATTACAATCATAGAAAGAGAATAATGCACACAAGAATGGAAATAAGTGACTATAAGGTGTAACCACACAATTGGGCTCAAAACTCACATGCTTGTGTTCTTAGCTCAAAAACCATGTTCCAAAACACATTCTTCAAGCAAGTTTGTCACAAAAAAATTTTTCAAATTGGTAGGGTGCCCTAAAAACAATTTTTCTTGAAAAAGAAATCATTACCCTAACCAAGTAGTCCTAACATAAAAAGAAGTGGTAAAATATGTACAAATTCTAACTAGCATGCAACGTATCATGCAATGCAACAACTAACTAACAAAGAAAATCAAGAATTGGTGTTGAAAAAAAAAGAAATTATTACCCATGGAGATCGGTCGGACGACCTCCCCACACTTAGAAATTCGCACCGTCCTCGGTGCATGCAAAGAAGAGCAAGGTGGACGGGTTGCTACAATTGATGAGCTTCTCGAAAAGGTTGTGCGGAAGGACTTGTTTGTTGCCCCATTTAGAAGCTTCCTCATTCCTTCCCTTCTTGGTGGCCAACCTAAAAGGAAAGAAAAAGAAAGAAAATTAAGCCTACAACAAAGATATCAAAGCAAATAGAACATAGGCAGGGGCTAATACCAAATAAGATTAGGGTTCCCACTACATGTTAGCTACGCATGTAAGTGAGAGAGCAATATAGGCAAAGGGAATAACAATTAATACTTGATGCAAGAGGAAAGTCAAAGCATAAGTGAATAACATGAAGAGCATGTCGAGCATCAAGTTCAAACAACAATTAACACAAACAAGTGATGAGCGGATAATTTATACGCTTTTTGGCATTGTTTTTAGTATGTTTTTAGTAGGATCTAGTTACATTTAGGGATGTTTTCATTAGTTTTTATGTTAAATTCACATTTCTGAACTTTACTATGAGTTTGTGTGTTTTTCTGTGATTTCAGGTATTTTCTGACTGAAATTGAGGGACTTGAGCAGAAATCAGATTCAGAGGTTGAAGAAGGACTGCTGATGCTGTTAGATTCTGACCTCCCTGCACTCAAAGTATATTTTCTGGAGCTACAGAACTCGAAATGGCGCGCTTCTAATTGCATTGGAAAGTAGACATCCAGGGCTTTCCAGCAATATATAATAGTTCATACTTTGGCCAAGAATAGATGACGTAAACTGGCGTTCAACGCCAGCTTTCTACCCAATTCTGGCGTCCAGCGCCAGAAAAGGAGCCAAAACCAGAGTTGAACGCCCAAACTAGCACAAAAGCTGGCGTTCAACTCTAAGAAGGACCTCTACACGTGCAACACTCAGGCTCAGCCCAAACACACACCAAGTGGGCCCAAAAAGTGAATTTATACATCAATTACTTACTCATGTAAACCCTAGTAGCTAGTTTATTATAAATAGGACCTTTTACTATTGTATTAGGCATCTTTTGATCATCTTAGGATCTTAGGATCATCTTTGAACGCATTGTTCTTATACTTTAGGGGCTGGCCATCTCGGCCATGCCTAGACTTTCACTTATGTATTTTCAACGGTAGAGTTTCTACACTCCATAGATTAAGGTGTGGAGCTCTGCTGTTCCTCAAAGATTAATGCAAAGTACTACTATTTTCTATTCAATTCATCTTATTTCGCTTCTAAGATATCCATTCGCACCCAAGAACGTGATGAAGGTGATGATTATGTGTGACGCTCATCACCATCTCCCCTATGAACACGTGCCTGACAAACACTTCCGTTCTACATGAAATAAGCTAGAATGAATATCTCTTAGATCTCCTAACCAGAATCTTCGTGGCGTAAGCTAGAATGATGGCAGCATTCAAGAGAATCCGGAAAGTCTAAACCTTGTCTGTGGTATTCCGAGTAGGATTCGATGAATGAATGACTGTGACGAGCTCCAAACTCGCGATTGCAGGGCGTTAGTGACAGACGCAAAAGGATAGTAAATCCTATTCCAGCATGATCGAGAACCGACAGATGAATAGCCGTGCCGTGACAGGGTGCGTGAGCATATTATTCACTGAGAGGATAAGATGAAACCATTGGCAAGGGTGATGCCTCCAGACGATTAGCCGTGCCGTGACAGGGCATTGGATCATTTTCCCGAGAGATGACCGAAAGTAGCCATTGACAGTGGTGATGTATCACATAAAGCTAGCCATGGAAAGGAGTGAGACTGATTGGATGAGGATAGTAGGAAAGCAGAGGTTCAGAGGAACGAAAAGCATCTCCATTCGCTTATCTGAAATTCCTACCAATGATTTACATAAGTATCTCTATCCCTATTCTATTAGTTATTTTCGAAAACTCCATGATTATTTTATATCCGCCTGACTGAGATTTGCAAGGTGACCATAGCTTGCTTCATACCAACAATCTCCGTGGGATTCGACCCTTACTCACGTAAGGTATTACTTGGACGACCCAGTGCACTTGCTGGTTAGTTGTATCGAAGTTGTGACAAATTATGAATGTGTAATCACGATTACGCGTACCAAGTTGCTCATGTGCCAGGAATAGTTTGAGCCTGGACATCACAATTTCGTGCACCAACAAGATTAGTGATAAGCATGAGAGCATTTAGTCACATCCTAACTCACTGATGATGAGGTATAAAAACAAGGGATCATGAGTCAGGAAGGACTAAAGCACTAATCTTGTGTGTAGAGCAAATATTACAATTAATGTCAAACAAGTCACGAAGCACCAAGATTAACCAAGAAATTCTCAACAATTGAGTAAGAGAATTCAACATCATATTAAAATAAGAAGCTTAAAAAAAGGTGAAAACAAGCTATAAAAACAAAATAAAAATGCAAAGAATAAAAGTATGCGAATGCAATGGACAAAAGAATAAAAGTATGCGAATGCAATTTTGTGCACCAAGTTTTTGGCGCCGTTGCCGGGGATTGTTCGAGTTTGGACAACTGACGGTTCATCTTGTTGCTCAGATTAGGTAATTTTCTTTTTGTTTTCTTTTCAAAAATTTTTCAAAAATATTTCAAAATTTTCTCACCTGTTTTCGAAAAAAAAAATGTTTTCAAAAAATAAATTATTCTATAGATTCAAAATTTTTAAGAATGAATTCTAGTGTTTCATAAAGCATGTTGAAGCCTGGCTGGCTGTAAAGCCATGTCTATTCCTTTGGGAATGAGTATGTCAGGCGTGTCATGTCAGAATTACATGCTGAAGCTTGGCTGGCCATTGGCTATGTCTAGTGTTTTGGACCGGAGCTTTCATTGAAAGCTTGGCTGGCTAGTGAGCCATGTCTAATTCCTGGACTGAAGCTTTAGACTAAGAATGCAAGATTCCTGGAATTCATATTAAAAATTTTGGAATCCTTATTTTCCTTTTTCATATAATTTTCGAAAAAAAAAATTACCAAAAAAATTAGAAAATCATAAAAATCAAAAATATTTTTCTGTTTCTTGTTTGAGTCTTGAGTCATATCATAAGTTTGGTGTCAATTGCATATGCATCTTGCATTTTTCGAAAATATCATGCATTCATAGTGTTCTTCATGATCTTCAAGTTGTTCTTGGTAAGTCTTCTTGTTTGATCTTGATGATTTTTTGTTTTGTGTCTTTTCTTGTTTTTCATATGCATTCTTGAATTCTTAGTGTCTAAGCATTAAAGAATTCTAAGTTTGGTGTCTTGCATGTTTTCTTTGCATTAAAAATTTTTCAAAAATGTGTTCTTGATGTTCATCATGATCTTCATAGTGTTCTTGGTGTTCATCTTGACATTCATAGCATTCTTGCATGCATTCATTGTTTTGATCTAAAAATTGCATGCATTGCATAATTTTCATGTTTTTCATAAAAATTTCAAAAATAAAAAAATATCTTTCCCTTTTTCTCTCATCAAATTCGAAAATTTGAGTTGACTTTTTCAAAATTTTTTAAAATCAAGTTGTTTCTTATGAGTCAAATCAAATTTTCAATTTGAAAATCTTATCTTTTTCAAAATCTTTTTCAAAAATCAAATCTTTTTCAAAATTCTTAGTTATTTTCGAAAATTCCAAAAATATTTTTCAAAAATCTTTTTCTTATTTTTATATCAAATTTTCGAAAATAACATAAACAATTAATGTTTTGATTCAAAAATTTCAAGTTTGTTACTTGCTTGTTAAGAAAGATTCAAACTTTAAGTTCTAGAATCATATCTTGTGATTTCTTATGAATCAAGTCATTAATTGAGATTTTAAAAATTAAATCTTTTTCAAAACTAATTTCTAAAATATCTTCTCATCTTATCTTTTTCAAAAATATCTTTTCAAAATATCTTTTCTAACTTCCTAACTTCTTATCTTTTCAAAATTTGTTTCAACTAACTAACTAACTTTTTGTTTGTTTCTTAACTTTTTCAAAACTACCTAACTAACTCTCTCTCTCTAATTTTCGAAAATATCTTCCCTCTTTTTCAAAAATTTCTTTTTAATTAACTAATTATTTTTATTTTTTATTTTTATTTTAAAAACAATTTTCGAAAAATACTAACTCTTTTTCAAAAACCATTTTCGAAAATCAATAACTCTTTTTCAAAAATATTTTTCGAAAATTCCCCTCTCCCATCTTATTCTATTTATTCATTCATTAACTAACAACTTTGAGCTGAAACCTCAATTAGTTTCTCTGATGCAGCAGAATTGCAAGTTTCATGGACTTCCATCTGAAAATCCTTTTCAGTTCTTAACTGAATTCTTGCAGATATGTGATACTGTTAAGACTAATGGAGTAGATCCTGAAGTCTACAGGCTCATGCTTTTCCCTTTTGCTGTAAGAGACAGAGCTAGATTATGGTTGGATTCTCAACCCAAAGACAGCCTGAACTCTTGGGATAAGCTGGTCACGGCTTTCTTAGCCAAGTACTTTCCTCCTCAAAAGCTGAGTAAGCTTAGAGCTGATGTTCAAACCTTCAGACAGAAAGAAGGTGAATCCCTCTATGAAGCTTGGGAAAGATACAAACAGTTGACCAAAAAGTGTCCTTCTGACATGCTTTCAGAATGGACTATCCTGGATATATTCTATGATGGTTTATCTGAGCTATCAAAAATGTCACTGGACACTTCTGCAGGTGGATCCATTCACCTAAAGAAAACGCCTGCAGAAGCTCAAGAACTCATTGACATGGTTGCAAATAACCAGTTCATGTACACTTCTGAAAGGAATCCTGTGAATAATGGGAAGCCTATGAAGAAGGGAGTTCTTGAAGTTGATACTATGAATGCCATATTGGCTCAGAATAAAATATTGACTCAGCAAGTCAATATGATTTCTCAGAGTCTGAATGGAATGCAAGCTGCATCCAACAGTACTCAAGAGGCTTCTCATGAAGAAGCAGCTTATGATCCTGAGAACCCTGCAATAGTAGAGGTGAATTACTTAGGTGAACCTTATGGAAACACCTACAACTCATCATGGAGAAATCATCCAAATTTCTCATGGAAGGATCAAAAGCCTCAACAAGGCTTTAATAATGGTGGAAGAAACAGGTTTAGCAATAGCAAGCCTTTTCCATCATCAACTCAGCAACAGACAGAGAACTCTGAACAAAATGCTTCTAATTTAGCAAATCTAGTCTCTGATCTATCTAAGGCCACTGTAAGTTTCATGAATGAAACAAGGTCTTCCATTAGAAATCTGGAAGCACAAGTGGGCCAGCTGAGTAAAAGGATCACTGAAATCCCTCCTAGTACTCTCCCAAGCAATACAGAAGAGAACCCAAAAGGAGAGTGCAAGGCCATTGACATAAGCACCATGGCCGAACCTGTAAGGGAAGGAGAGGACGTGAATCCCAAGGAGGAAGACCTCCTGGGACGTCCAGTGATCAATAAGGAGCTTCCCTCTGAGGAATCAAAGGACTCTAAGGCTCATCTAGAGACCATAGAGATTCATTGAACCTCCTTATGCCCTTCATGAGCTCTGATGAGTATTCCTCTTCTGAAGAGAATGAGGATGTTACTGAAGAGCAAACTGCCAAGTTTCTTGGTGCAATCATGAAGCTAAATGCCAAATTATTCGGCATTGATACTTGGGAAGTTGAACCTCCCTTGTTCATCAATAAACTAAGTGATCTGGATCAACTGACATTGCCTCAGAAGAGACAGGATCCTGGAAAGTTCATAATACCCTGCACAATAGGCACCATGATCTTTAAGGCTCTGTGTGACCTTGGTTCAGGAATAAACCTCATGTCCCTCTCTGTAATAGAGAAACTGGGAATCTATGGGGTGCAAGCTGCTAAAATCTCATTAGAGATGGCAGACAGTTCAAGAAAACAGGCTTATGGACAAGTAGAGGACGTGTTAGTAAAGGTTGAAGGCCTTTACATCCCTACTGATTTCATAGTCCTAGATACTGGAAAGGAAGAGGATGAATCCATCATCCTAGGAAGACCTTTCCTGGCCACAGCAAGAGCTGTGATTGACGTTGACAGAGGTGAAATAGTCCTTCAATGGAATGAGGACTCCCTTGTGTTTAAAACTCAAGAATCTCCCTCTGCAACCATGGAGAGTAAGCAGAAAAAGCTTCTCTCAAAGCAGAGTCAACCAGAGCCCCCACAGTCAAACTCTAAGTTTGGTGTTGGGAGGCCACAACCAAACTCTAAGTTTGGTGTTGAACTCCCATATCCAAACTCTAAGTTTGGTGTTGGAGAGTCTCAACAAAGCTCTGCACATCTGTGAGGCTCCATGAGAGCCCACTGTCAAGCTACTGACACTAAAGAAGCGCTTGTTGGGAGGCAACCCAATTTTTATTTATCTAACTATATTTTTCTTAGTTATATGTCTTTGTAGGTTCATGATCATGTGGAGTCACAAAATAAATATAAAAATTAAAAACGGAATCAAAAACAGCAGAAGAAAAATCACACCCTGGAAGAGCATCTGTCTGGCGTTCAGCGCCAGAACAGAGCATGGTTCTAGCGCTGAACGCCCAAAATGGGCAGCTTCTGGGCGCTGAACGCCAGAAATGGCACACAAATAGGCGTTGAACGCCTAAAATGGCCACCAACCTGGCGCTGAACGCCCAGAGTTGGGTACAAAGGCATTTTTACATGCCTAATGGGTGCAGGGATGTAAATCCTTGAACACCTCAGGATCTGTGGACCCCACAGGATCCCCACCTACCTCCACTCACTTCTTCTCACCACTCTCTTTCACACAACCCCATAAACACTCTTCCCCAAAAATCCTTCACCAATCACCTCAAACTCTCTTCCCCATCACCTCTTCACCACTCACATCCATCCACTCTTCCCCATAAACCTACCTCATAAACTCCACCTACCTTCAAAATTCAAAACCAATTTCCCACCCATATGGCCGAACCTTAACCCCCCCTCCCTTCCCTATATAAAGACCCCCATTCTTCATCAAATTCACACAACACACCCCTCTACACTCTTCTTGGCCGAAACCACATCTCCCTCTCCCTCTCCATATTTCTTCTTCTTCTTCTTCTATTATTTTGTTTATTGCTCGAGGGCGAGCAATATTCTAAGTTTGGTGTGGTAAAAGCATAGCTTTTTTGTTTTTCCATTACCATTGATGGCACCTAAGACCGGAGAATCCTCTAGAAAGGGGAAAGGGAAGACAAAAGCTTCCACATCCGAGTCATGGGAGATAGAAAGGTTCATCTCCAAAGCCCATCAAGACCACTTCTATGATGTTGTGGCCAAGAAGAAGGTGATCCCTGAGGTCCCTTTTAAACTCAAAAGAAATGAGTATCCGGAGATCCGACATGAAATTCAAAGAAGAGGTTGGGAAGTTCTAACAAATCCCACCCAACAAGTCGGCATCCTAATGGTTCAAGAGTTCTATGCCAATGCATGGATCACCAAGAACCATGATCAAAGTAAGAACCCGGATCCAAAGAACTATGTTACAATGGTTCGGGGGAAATACTTAGATTTTAGTCCGGAGAATGTGAGGTTGGCGTTTAACTTGCCCATGATGCAAGGAGATGAACGCCCCTACACTAGAAGGGTCAACTTTAATCAAAGGTTGGACCAAGTCCTTATGGACATATGTGTAGAAGGAGCTCAATGGAAGATTGACTCCAAAGGCAAGCCGGTTCAACTAAGAAGATTGGACCTCAAGTCTATAGCTAGAGGATGGTTGGAGTTTATTCAATGCTCAATCATTCCCACTAGCAACCGGTCTGAAGTTACTATAGACCGGGCCATCATGATCCATAGCATCATGATTGGAGAAGAGGTGGAAGTTCATGAGATCATACCTCAAGAACTCTACAAGGTGGCTGACAAGTCCTCCACTATGGCAAGGTTAGCCTTCCCTCACCTCATTTGCTATCTATGCAATTCAGCTGGGATTGACATAGAGGGAGATATCCTCATTAAAGAGGACAAGCCCATCACTAAGAAAAAGATGGAGCAAGCAAGAGAGCCCATTCATGGAGCTCAAGAGGCGCAAGAAGCTCATTTCCATGAGATCCCGGAGATGCCTCAAATGCACTTTCCTCCACAAAATTATTGGGAGCAAATCAACACCTCCCTAGGAGAATTGAGTTCCAATATGGGACAACTAAGGGTGGAACATCAAGAGCACTCCATCATGCTTCATGAAATAAGAGAAGACCAAAAATCAATGAGGGAGGAGCAACAAAGACAAGGAAGAGACATAGAAGAGCTTAAGGACATCATTAGTTCCTCAAGAAGGAAACGCCACCATCACTAAGGTGGATTCATTCCTTGTTCTTACTTTCTCTGTTTTTCGTTTTCTATGTTGTGTGCTTATCTATGTTGTGTCTTCATTACATGATCATTAGTAGTTAGTAACTGTGTCTTAAAGTTATGAATGTGCTATGAATCCATCACCTCTCTTAAAATAAAAACTGTTTTAATTCAAAAGAACAAGAAGTACATGAGTTTCGAATTTATCCTTGAACTTAGCTTAATTATATTGATGTGGTGACAATGCTTCTTGTTTTCTGAATGTATGCTTGAACAGTGCATATGTCTTTTGAAGTTGTTGTTTAAGAATGTTAAATATGTTGGCTCTTGAAAGAATGATGACTAGGAGACATGTTATTTGATAATCTGAAAAATCATAAAAATGATTCTTGAAGCAAGAAAAAGCAGCAAAGAACAAAGCTTGCAGAAAAAAAAAATATAGGCGAAAAAAAATAGAAAGAAAAAGAAAAAGCCAAAAGCTCTTAAAACCAAGAGGCAAGAGCAAAAAGCCAATAACCCTTAAAACCAAAAGGCAAGGGTAAATAAAAAGGATCCCAAGGCTTTGAGCATTAGTAGATAGGAGGGCCTAAAAGGAATAAAATCCTAGTCTAAGCGGCCAAACCAAGCTGTCCCTAACCATGTGCTTGTGGCGTGTAGGTGTCAAGTGAAAACTTGAGACTGAGCGGTTAAAGTCAAGGTCCAAAGCAAAAAAAAAGAAGAGTGTGCTTAAGAACCCTGGACACCTCTAATTGGGGACTTTAGCAAAGCTGAGTCACAATCTGAAAAGGTTCACCCAATTATGTGTCTGTGGCATTTATGTATCCGGTGGTAATACTGGAAAACAAAGTGCTTAGGGCCACGGCCAAGACTCATAAAGAAGCTGTGTTCAAGAATCATCATACTGAACTAGGAGAATCAATAACACTATCTGAACTCTGAGTTCCTATAGATGCCAATCATTCTGAACCTCAATGGATAGAGTGAGATGCCAAAACTATTCAAGAGGCAAAAAGCTATAAGTCCCGCTCATATGATTGAAGCTCTGTTTCATTGATAGTTTGGAATTTATAGTATATTCTCTTCTTTTTATCCTATTTGATTTTCAGTTGCTTGGGGACAAGCAACAATTTAAGTTTGGTGTTGTGATGAGCGGATAATTTATACGCTTTTTGGCATTGTTTTTAGTATGTTTTTAGTAGGATCTAGTTACATTTAGGGATGTTTTCATTAGTTTTTATGTTAAATTCATATTTCTGGACTTTACTATGAGTTTGTGTGTTTTTCTGTGATTTCAGGTATTTTCTGACTGAAATTGAGGGACTTGAGCAGAAATCAGATTCAGAGGTTGAAGAAGGACTGCTGATGCTGTTAGATTCTGACCTCCCTGCACTCAAAGTGGATTTTCTGGAGCTACAGAACTCGAAATGGCGCGCTTCTAATTGCGTTGGAAAGTAGACATCCAGGGCTTTCCAGCAATATATAATACTCTATACTTTGGCCAAGAATAGACGACGTAAACTGGCGTTCAACGCCAGCTTTCTACCCAATTCTGGCGTCCAGCGCCAGAAAAGGAGCCAAAACCAGAGTTGAACGCCCAAACTGGCACAAAAGCTGGCGTTCAACTCCAAGAAGGACCTCTACACGTGCAACACTCAGGCTCAGCCCAAACACACACCTAGTGGGCCCAGGAAGTGGATTTATACATCAATTACTTACTCATGTAAACCCTAGTAGCTAGTTTATTATAAATAGGACCTTTTACTATTGTATTAGGCATCTTTTGATCATCTTAGGATCTTAGGATCATCTTTGAACGCATTGTTCTTAGACTTTAGGGGCTGGCCATCTCGGCCATGCCTGGACTTTCACTTATGTATTTTCAACGGTAGAGTTTCTACACTCCATAGATTAAGGTGTGGAGCTCTGCTGTTCCTCAAAGATTAATGCAAAGTACTACTGTTTTCTATTCAATTCATCTTATTTCGCTTCTAAGATATCCATTCGCACCCAAGAACGTGATGAAGGTGATGATTATGTGTGACGCTCATCACCATCTCCCCTATGAACACGTGCCTGACAAACACTTCCGTTCTACATGAAATAAGCTAGAATGAATATCTCTTAGATCTCCTAACCAGAATCTTCGTGGCGTAAGCTAGAATGATGGCAGCATTCAAGAGAATCCGGAAAGTCTAAACCTTGTCTGTGGTATTCCGAGTAGGATTCGATGAATGAATGACTGTGACGAGCTCCAAACTCGCGATTGCAGGGCGTTAGTGACAGACGCAAAAGGATAGTAAATCCTATTCCAGCATGATCGAGAACCGACAGATGAATAGCCGTGCCGTGACAGGGTGCGTGAGCATATTATTCACTGAGAGGATAAGATGAAGCCATTGGCAAGGGTGATGCCTCCAGACGATTAGCCGTGCCGTGACAGGGCATTGGATCATTTTCCCGAGAGATGACCGAAAGTAGCCATTGACAGTGGTGATGTATCACATAAAGCCAGCCATGGAAAGGAGTGAGACTGATTGGATGAGGATAGTAGGAAAGCAGAGGTTCAGAGGAACGAAAAACATCTCCATTCGCTTATCTGAAATTCCTACCAATGATTTACATAAGTATCTCTATCCCTATTCTATTAGTTATTTTCGAAAACTCCATGATTATTTTATATCCGCCTGACTGAGATTTGCAAGGTGACCATAGCTTGCTTCATACCAACAATCTCCGTGGGATTCGACCCTTACTCACGTAAGGTATTACTTGGACGACCCAGTGCACTTGCTGGTTAGTTGTATCGAAGTTGTGACAAATTATGAATGTGTAATCACGATTACGCGTACCAAGTTGCTCACGTGCCAGGAATAGTTTGAGCCTGGACATCACAATTTCGTGCACCAACAAGATTAGTGATAAGCATGAGAGCATTTAGTCACATCCTAACTCACTGATGATGAGGTATAAAAACAAGGGATCATGAGTCAGGAAGGACTAAAGCACTAATCTTGTGTGTAGAGCAAATATTACAATTAATGCCAAACAAGTCACGAAGCACCAAGATTAACCAAGAAATTCTCAACAATTGAGTAAGAGAATTCAACATCATATTAAAATAAGAAGCTTAAAAAAAGGTGAAAACAAGCTATAAAAACAAAATAAAAATGCAAAGAATAAAAGTATGCGAATGCAATGGACAAAAGAAAATGGAAGATGAGAAAAAAAACTTTTTTTATTTTTTTATTTATTTTTTTTTACCGGAGCGGACGCGTCATGTACGCTTACGCGCCGATGCGCAGTTTGGCCAAAGGACGCATATGCGCCAGATGCGCGCACGCGTGGGTGAGATTATGCGTGGGGCACAGTGTCAGCCCAAGGTTGGCCCAACTCTCTGGAACATGTACCAGGAGGGCAGGTGGTGCTATCGGCGCGTGCACGCACAGCGTGCTTGCGCGCGCATTGCGTAATCAGCATCAAGGACGCGTACGCGCGGGTTGGTTTGTGCCTCAGGTATGGTGCTGGCGCAGTGTAGGCGCAACTCTCGGGTCAATGTATAGAGGGGTGAAATTTTTCGATCCACGCGTACGCGCACATGGCGCGTGCACGTGGAGGGGTGAAAATGCTTAATACACGCGTACGCGTGCAATGCGCGTACGCGTGGATGGTGCTCTGTTTTTCAAAATTTTTCTTTGTTTTTGCACCACTCCAAGCATTCTAAACCTCCAAACAGCTACCAAAACACCATAAAACCTTATTTAACCTACTAAACTACCAATTATACTTAACAAACTCAACAAAACATGAAATTAAACTAATTACCAATATGTACAAAAGGAAAAAATAAAAAGAATTTACCATGGTTGGGTGTCTCCCACCTAGCACTTTTGTTTATTGTCCTTAAGTTGGACTTATGGGGAGCTCCTCTTAAGGTGGCTTGTGCTTGAAGCTATCCTTGAACATCCACCAATGCTTGAATCTCCAATAAGCTTTAGTCTTCAAAGATGATAACTCCAAGCCTTGATGGAGTTCCACACAAGCCATGGGCTCCCAAATTTGATTCTCCTTGTGCGATCCAGGATCCCACACTTTGTTTTGACACCCATCTTCAAATTGATCATCATAATTCCAATTGGGTGGCATGACCTTAGAATTATCAATTAAGCATCCAAACATTCTCCTAGACCCATGCAATTTGGTTCTACACCAACCATTGCTATTCAACTTTGAGCATGCAACGATCATGAACTTAGAGTGATGTGTTCAACCACTACGTAACTCTCTCCTACTCTTAACTCCACAAAGAGCTCTAAGTTGACCATCATTTTCAATCAAACCATATTCAAGTGAGAAAGCAAAGCTTAGGAATAAGAATTTTACCCACTTGAATGTCGTGTTGGATGATGGTGACTTAGGAAGGGGGACCTCCCCACACTTAGCCAATGCGAGGTCTACGCCCTTGTGCTCCTTCTTGACTACCTCCACCTCTTCACAAGCTTCTTCAATTTCAACCTCTTCCTCCTGGTAGCTTCCTTCCAATTTAATATTTTCTTCATTGCTTACCAAGGGTATGGGAGGTGATGTGTCTTCTTCTTTAATCTCCATGTCAAGCCCAATGGGAGAGGATTCAATTGTACATAAGAATTCATCAATGATTGAATCCATCTCTTGATCAACCTCTTCAAAGTTTTCCACCACGATATGCCTTGGAGGTTGTACACCCTCCTCAACATCAATATCAAGCTTCTTGAAAGAGGGCTCTATAAT
Organism: Arachis ipaensis; assembly: GCF_059453495.1. Classification (NCBI taxonomy): domain Eukaryota; kingdom Viridiplantae; phylum Streptophyta; class Magnoliopsida; order Fabales; family Fabaceae; genus Arachis; species Arachis ipaensis. The sequence goes on along the minus strand of NC_142435.1, from coordinate 120,947,637 downwards.
GCTACATTCCCATGGACTTCCAACATCTCCTAGGTCTTCAATTACTCCTTCTGGCTCAATTGTCTTAACTTCCTCCCCTTGTGACAATTCTTGTTTCAACTCCTCTTCTCCACCTTAAAGCTCTAAACTCACTCCCTCACTATACTCCTTGATTGCTTCTCCACATTTAACAATGGGAGTTCCTTGATCGCATAGACTTAGGCGGGAGGAGACCATATTGTGAACAGCTTCCGCTATGGTAGCTATCTTAGCTTCTAACTCCTTGAACTCCTTTTGGTTCTCTTCTTGCCTTCGAATGTAAGAGCTAACACATTCTTGGAGGGAATCATCCATTGAAGGTGGTGTGGAAAAAGAAGGTTCATTGTTTGGGAGGAAAGTTTCATAATTGGAAGTTGGTTCATCTTGGTAAGGGTATGGAGGTGGTGTATATTGAGGTGGTTCTTGAGATTAATTATGTTGGAATGGTGGTGGTTCCATGTATGGTTCATATGGTTCATAAGGTGGTTGGTATGGTGGATAAGAATTAGGGTCATAATGAGATGTTTGGTGGTAGGGGCCTTGTGAGTAAGGTGGTTCAAAATCATGTTGAAGGGGTGGTTCATAGGCATATGGTGGTGGTTGTTGACAATTGCAATGAGGGTCACCACATCCATTAGATTGATATGCATTAAGATGGGAATTATACCTATAAGGAACCAGAGGAGGTGGTTGCCAAGAAGGGTGATCAATCCTTTGAGGCTCCCTCCACCTTTGATCGTGCCATCCTTGATGCATGTTATCATTGTAGCTTCCATTCCCTACAACATAATTTGAGACAAACTCATAGGCAAAGTGAGGATGAGAATTCATAGTAACTAGAGAAAATAAATGCTAACAAAAATAAGCAACAAAGTCCTAAAGCTAACAAAAACTAACAAATACGCAAAAAGCAAACATATTTACAATATTCACAATAGCCAATAATGTAACACCATTGTAACTCTCCGGCAACAGCGCCATTAATTTGATGGGCAAGGATTTATACCGGTTCGGAATTCCACAAAATAATTCCGTTATTAGTATAGTCTAAACCAATAGTCAATCCTTGAATCAAATTAAATTTGGTTTTGTCACAAATAACAAACCCCAATGAAAATTAACCAAAGTATTTAGACTCCGGGTCATCTCACAAGGAATTGTAATAAAGTACTTAATTATTGGCTATGAAGATGCAAGGGGTTTGATTTTTATATTTTTGCAAGAAATTAAATGATAAGAAATTAAATAACAAGAACTAATAAAATAAAGGAAAGGACTCTTGGCTAGACATAGGTAATTGAGATCACCATCCTTGTCTACATACCAAATATTGATAATTATGAGGAACCAAGCTCATTAAGTTTACTTCTATACTTGAAGTATATCAAATGGCTTAATCAACATCAACCCATAAGTCCCAACCTATCTACTAATTGGATTAGTAGTGGGTTAGTGTCAATGAGTATCAAATTGATCACCAAGGATTCTCAAATCACCAAATCATTGAGACCCAATGACTCAAGATCACTCAATTTCCTTAGCCTAGGCCAAGAGTCAAGAAAACTAGTCAAAAACTAGATGAAACATTTTATCAAACACCTAGTATGCAAGAAAAGTAAACATCATAAAATGCAAGAGTTAAAGAAAATCCATAACCAACATAAACAAGAAATCAACACTAACAATCAAGATCAACATAAAAGAAATATGGAAACATAAAATTGCATTGAAAGAAAAATAGAAACCCAACAAGAGTGTATGAACATAAAAAGTGATATGAAAAGGAAATTAACAACAAGAACTAGAAGAACAAAGGTGTAATATCAAGGAACTAACAAGGGAAAACTAAATCAAAACAAGAA